>NW_015091257.1:4678160-4921284 GCF_001431845.1 Calidris pugnax | reverse complement strand
GGTTAACGGCTGAGTTCCAAGATAGTTGCATAAAGTTATCTCAACACGTTGCCAGCAAAATCCTCATCCCAACAAGATCAAATTCCATACTGTTTTCAAATAAGCTTAGTGGCAAGAGCTATGGAAAGAATTGCTACCAAAAAGAATCTTTTGGGACCTCATATAACAATTACACTCTAATAAAAATGTAAGCCAACTACATTAGCACATCTGAAGTACGCTATATCATCAGGATCATATCTGCTGAGTGTTCACTAGTTGCTTCCTCATTTGTTTGCAAAGTGTTTTTCTGTTTTTCTGGTGGTTTTTTTTTTTTTTTTTTTTTTGGGTAAGTGAATGTAGTGCTTGTGAAATGTGCCAGACTGACACTCTGGGAACTAAATTCCTCTGTTTATTCACGGATCATGCACAGGATGCAGTAAGCCTGCTAGACAGCCAACGTTTTGATGTTGCCATAGCATTCCCACAGAACATCGTTGCTGCTAGAAGTATGTCCAGGATTACTCAAATTAGATGGCACCAAATTACCTTCAGGTTTAACTGTCTCGAAGCTCCACAATATTTGCACAACCAGTTTCAAGTGGCATAGAGACTGGTAAAATAGCAAACTCTAGAGCGAGCTACTCATACTTTCAGTGTAATCTGAACCACTTTGTTAGTGGTCTCAGTCAAATGAGGTCTGTTTTAACAACAGTGAAAACATGGTTTGTGAGACTCAAGAACACAGATTTTGCCTGCTTGAGGGGAAAAAAATATGTGTCCTAAAGCCAGAGATTTCTAGAATGGTGCAGTGCCATGAAGATACAGTTGAGTCAGTTGCAAAAGAGCTGTCTCAGGAACTAAAAGCAGAAGACTATCATCTCTGCAATGTCACATAAGAACATGAGCTTCTCTTGAGTGAAATCCAATGTCATCATAAAGTGCTGTGTGTCACTGGGAGTGCTCAATTGCTATAATGCTAAAAATCCAAAATAATCCTTACCACATCTATTTAAGAAAAAAATATATATGAAGCATGTAGAAAGAGGACAGTGATTTTACTTCTGCACACAGAAATAGTAAAAGCTCATTTAATTTTCACATTTCAAGGACATGGAATTTGTGGATATCTGAGAAGCCCTGTTTTTCACTTCACCAGAGACATGGCTGAGAGGTGGCTTGAGTCCTTGCAGTGGGTGCATAGGTATAGAATAAATACCTGACAGCTTTTTAACCCTGCCAAGAAAGACAAAGCAAACTCCTATAATTGTAAATTGAAGTCAGAGAGATTAACCTTCCAACATGAAAACAGATCCTCTCTCTGTGAGAGTAATTCCATATTGGAACACGCAGATCTGGTATATGAAGATAATTAAAAGATGCCTCTGAAATGATACCTGGCAAGCAGGCTGGGTAGGCTCCTAAGCAAAGTGGGGCAGTCATGGAGAAGTCATGCTTAGATTCTCTCTCACGTCCATAGCGACAGCACTTATTTTGATTAGTATGAGTGACCCACTGCTCACAACTTCTAAAATGGATATTTCATGCCAGTACTCCACCAAGGCTAATGTTTAATTCAAAAGCCTAGGTCCTTTTACCTAGTCTCAAAAAGGCACACAAAATCTCTGGTCCAGTTCAAGTCTGAGATCCTCAGAAGCATCTGCTAAGGGCCACCATGGTGTGATCCCATTGTCCTCGGTGAGGGAGTGAAACCATTTCAATCCTATATTTTTTTCTTTTCCAAAAAGGATTACTTTTTTTCTTCAGCTCCCATGAAAAGAAAAAAATAATCTTAAAAAAGGACAAAAAAGGTGAATACTGTTTTGAAGGATAGTTACTTACTTACTGCAATGAATGTAGTTTTCTAGGAATTTGATAAGATGGTGCTATTTAAACAATGAACTTGAAAAGGAAATAAACAACATGCTGACAAAAGGCCCTAAGTTTCTTCAAAGAAGTGTTACCTTTTTCATTAATTAAATAGTTCAGTTGCAGACTGCGGCGAAAGTAAGCACATACAGAAAAAGTGCTGAAATTTGTGTGTGAATACACTATTATTTTCACATAATAAAGCAGTTGCATCCTTGTTCCAGTTCAAAATTGATTGAAACCCTAAATGGGGAACGTCCAGCTACATTTCTGCAATGGTGTTTTATAAATACTTAACATTTATAGTTCACGTTTTTGAACAATGATCAATTCCTTTAGTACACAGTGAGAAGTGGTATAGGATAGAAACAAAGGACTTCATTATTTGACATCAGGCTTGCTCCTGCCTCTTCCAACTGCACGGTTGCGTTAGTCCTAAATATAAGCATACATGTCAGATATTTAAATCCTGACCCTAAATAAGCTATGCAAGCTTTGGCTCTTGTACAGTTCTGGCCTTAGACTGTCCTTGCTCATTATATGACATGGTTTGTGCCCCAGCTGCCTCCATGGAGAGAGAAAATCAGATTCCAGTGAAGTTATCATGAAATCTGTCACAGATGAGATAAAAATACATGATTTTAAGAGAGTGAAGGCTGAGGACACAGACCAATCTGCAACGGTTGAAGAAGTCAGTGCAAAATGTGAAATGTATTGCACAATATCAGGCCAGGCAAGACAGATCAGTCATTATGAACAATTTTTTGAAGGTAATTTTATCCCTTTTAAAAACAAAACCACCGTGTTTCAGCAATCCACTGTGGTAACACTGACAACGCAGTGAGCATTGGCAGGAAGAAAACAGACCTGTGGCTCTGTAGTTCTTAGTGTCTGTACTGTACCCATCAGCTCTTGTTAGCACCTCTCCCTTTGGAAATAGACCCAAGCCAAGAATTCCTTTCACACAGGCAATCGAGGAGAGCCAAAAAGTAGTAGTGACAATCACTTATTTAGACAAATGCTGTTTAGATCAAAGCCAATCAGCTTAAAGTGAAAGAATAGAAAATAAAGAAACTAAAAAAAAAAAAGGCCATGACACTTTTTGAGGGATGTTAAACATGGTCACCTCTTCCCAGACAGAATGCGAGACACATTAAGGTGATAAAGAGGCTTATGTCCTTTCCAAAGGACATAGAGCAACAAACATAGGCTTCCCCTCTATCTTTGCATTGCTTGGACTCTCAAAACAAGCTCAAGTAACATCACTGGTAAAATTTGCTGTAAAGCAGATCCATTTCATCTATTGTTTATCTGAAACCAGTAACAAGATTTGTTCCAGATTGTCCACATCTGTGGAATTCCTTATTTAGTCCATACTGATCTGCATATGTTCAAGACGTATGATGTATCTAAGGCTTTTTTAACAAAACTGAAGGAAAAAAACCCCAAATACTGTTAAGAATTACAATATAGCTAAGGGTCAAATCCTGCATTCTTTTCTCAGGGAAAACTTCCGCTGAAGGCAATCTCAGTTCTTTATAAGGAAAGTAAGACTATGCTCAAGAAAGTTAATTTTAAATATTTGCACAGAACTTTTCCCTTAACTACATTGTACAGCTCTGCTGAAGTTAATGAGACATCCCAGAATCACTGTAGAAAGACACGTCACTTGATAGCAGAAAAAGCTATAAAAATCTTGTATCGTTTAATTTTGATCATACCGCAGAACATTATCTCTGAAGTGAAAGAACCTTCATGTTTCTATTGATATATTACAGCCTTCTCTTTGTCTCAAAGAGATTAATCTAAAAAAATGTGAAATCTAAAAATTCCACTGATACGGTATCCTGAGACAAGAGAGTAGTGTTCATCTCACTTAAATAATCTAAAAGCAATATAGATAGTTTAAATCAGTCAGTTATGCTCCATCTGTGGTCATGAGTGTAATACTTTTACGGGACAATTCCTCTGACCTATTTGAGTGTGAATGAGTCATGATGCCATCTTTCTGACTGGCCAGAGAAGGAAAATAGACAAGTAATCTAAGGTAAATGTCCAGATCTGTACATTATCAAGCTCTAGTTGGGTCAGCCAGTTCTACGTACAATCACACTGCCTAAGAATAAAGCTTTTCTGGGATTTTTTTTCTCCTTAGTTTCTTAGTTCATAAGGCACCGTAGCAATCTTATGACTTGATCTTCTGCACAGCAAAGATCAGCTTATTCTGATATGAACTGTATGGTCTCTTCTAGATAGTCATCAGTCCTTATTTAAAATTTTCCAGTGAAACACTGGGTATGTTCTTTCCAGACATAAATTGCCGTCATCTTAAAAAACTGAGCTTTATTTCACATCTGAATTCAAATAGCTTTTCAGATTTCAGTTATTTGATCTAGTTACACTTTCATCTGTTGGGCTGAAGAACACGTTCTGATTCCAGTGGAGATGGCCAGGCAGGGAAGAAGTCATCTTTTGGCATATTTTTGATAACCTAGGTTGATTAAGCTCTTTGTATCTTTCATCAGAAGTCGTGTTTTATATCTTTTAATCATTTTCTTGTCTGTGAATCTCATCCAACCTTTCAACTTCCCTCCCCCTTTCAGGATCTCAACAGCTGATTTTGGTATACACAGGTAATACAGTGCCACTAGTCAGCTTATTTTTATTCTGTTCCTACACCCTGAGGCCATACGGACCTTCTTGCCTGAAACATCATAGAGGAGAAACTCAAATTTGGAGACTCTATAAGCCTTTCTCAGACCCGTGAAGTTTTATTCCTTAAATGCAGCCCACTTTATTTGTTTCAAGATGTATGATCTAATAGAACTCTGAAAGCTTCTTTTATTGTGATTTATTTCCACTATTAAAGCCCTAAATCTGCACTAAAGAGTCCTTGAGAGGATCTGGGAGCTGTTGAGTCAGGAGGTGCATCAGGCACCAGGAGTCGGAGCACTGACATCATGAAAACATGCCATAGTTCAGCAATTAAAACCATAGATAAAATAGTAAGCAGTGACCTGCTTGATCTGGAACATAACTGATTTCACCAAATAAGTAATTTCATTCATTTTAGAAATTATTTCTGTTATTTACCACTCTGACAGAATCTCCCAGAAGACGTTTCTCTCTCATCCCAGCCAGGATTAGCTGTATAAATGCATTTTGCTGTGCACCTGTGAGGTGAAGAGACTCACGACAATTACACAGTACTTCAGCATGACGTCGAAGCTTCGGCAGCTTGGCTCCAAACCTTGACTTTAGCAGTGATTTAGAAAAGCAGATTAGGCTCTCAGAGATTCTTTTTTAAAATCTATACTAATTCTCCATCTTCATTTTTATCCTCTCATTCTCTCTCATATGTAACTTCTCAATGAGACCTTCTGTGCAGGTGGAAGACTTCTCCCAAAGCTGATGGAAACGAGTTTTGTTCTGTGCATCTGCTTGGCATGGCAATTGTAATGGTGATATTGTAACTCCCTCTTGCCCTGCTGGGTCTTATTCCTGGACACTGAATTCAAGCCGCAAATTCACAGCTTCTCTGCTTGTTAGGACTCAAATCATTACCATCTGTTTTATGGGACTCTAAACCACATTTCATACCACATTTACTTAATAAGCAATTGCTGTTACTGCATTTATCACCAATCTCCTTGTAGAGAAGAAAGCATTTTACCACTAGTTCATTCTCCAGGAAATACTGACAAATACAGCAGTCAGCCTGTGTCTGAAGGAAAACCCAAGATGCAGGTATTTTCTGCAGAACACAGGTTCTGAAGTATTTCTTTTGGAAGATCAAAATGGTCTAAACAAAAGGTTTAATTTAGTAACATTAAAAAGTCAATGGAAATCTTAATTACTTACAATTTAAAATATGCAATTTTCCAGAACATGAAAAATAGCATCAGATGGTTTTTTTCAAATATCTTGTAAACAGAAAAATTATACTTAAGTTTGAAGTGATCTGAATCAATATGGCTGTGTTCCTCATGCTCTTAGACAATGCAGCATTTTGCAGTGAAGTGACTTTTTGAAACAAGCTCAGGGAAGAGACCTTTAGTGAAAGACGTGTCTTTTATTCTGTTCTGAAAATAAAATTCTACGTCTTTGGCAACTGTGCTTTGAAGAGATTTTTCTTCTGATGAAGATGACATGACCACTTGAACTGTAGGAGAGGATTAATTGTGCAGAAATCTTCCTTCCACATCAGTCTGCTAAGCCCCTTGAAGAAAGGAAGATAGAGTACACATTCCATTCCCTCCACTTGTTTCAGTTATGAAGGCTTCATGAAAAGAAAACAGGAGAAGGAAATTAACAGCAATGTGCTTCCATTGGAAAAGTGCAAAAATGAAAGAGCAGTCTTCCAAATTCCATTCAGACCAAGCACTACATAACCCTGATGCGTTCATATCTCAATTTTGAGTAGGTTCTTGAAGATCAGCTCTCAGAGTCAAAAGACTTGGGAAATTTGGTCCCATCTCTTAGGAGGTTTGGCTTACCTCCTCTTAAAACGAAAGATTCTTAGTTTCCATGCTTGTTCAACCTTAGTTTCACAATAGCTGGTAACACAAAGTGGCTGCTGTTTTCAGTACAGCTGAAAAGGTCAAATACTGGGTGTTGCTCTTTTGGAAATATCATCCCCTCAATTCACTGACAATTCATGCAAAATCATTTTGATTTTATTTCACAGGCTCTGAGGCCAGGAGGAAACACCACGGTCATCTGAACAACAACCTTCAAACTCAAATATCTGCAAAGTAGCTTTATGAATGTTTTGCTCATGCAAATACCTTCCTGTTCTGTGTTCTTCTAAAGCAAATAAAAAGGTCTGGGTAATAGGTTAGGCTGAATTTGTAATTTTTTCCTTCCCCTGAAGTTCTGTAAGTCTACATGACCTAATTCTCCTGAGAGCAGATGTTTTGGGACATTGCAGTTAGATTATTCATCACGTCAGTTCAGCAAAACACGTTAATATAAAAGCGTGTACTTGAGCATATTCTAATAAGTAAATTGTACTCAAATTTCAGCATGTGCTTTACTGACTTGAGGCTACGGTGTGTTGTGCTGCAGATGTGGGACATGTGGCAAAAAGGTTTTGAAATCACACCCAGGTAGGTATAATAAACAGCATAAGTTGGAGGACCAAGCTAAATGGTCTCCATGTTTGAAAGCTTGTCATAAACACCAACAGTAACCCAAAGATATGTTTAAACTCTAAGCCTTTTAGTTCAACATATTTTGATCAGAAAATCATTGTGCCTGCATAATCTCCCGGGGAAAATTAGAGGAATTAGAATATATATTTAAAATAAAAGCCCCAAACTACCCTTATATGCTGAACAAATACTCATATACCACCAGTTCAAACCATACATCAAAGCTCACTAAGGATAAGAGACCCAGAGTTTTGGGAGAAGACATGGGAGAATAATCACCTTGTCAGAATGTTATAAATGCGATAAATATTATTTGCAAGTACTTGATTATGTACAGTGCTACAAGACAACTCAAAGCTCTGCACTTCTTTACAGGAACATAAACTGGAGTGGTAACTGTATGTCAGTGTAAAATTGTTTATTTTCATGAATGGAAAATAAATAAATTCAGAACCACTTAGATTTCATATGTTCAAAAAGCAGTTGGTTTGCTGAATACAGATGAACCCTTGTACTTCTTCCTATTTTTCTTGTGTCCTCTTTCATTTTTAATAAGTCTTTTGTTAGTCAGATGCAATAAAAAGCTTCAGATCAAACCTCTTGAGGTAAAATCCAAAACTCTGGAGAAAAGTAAGAAAGATGAATTTGTTGAGCTTCTAAAAACATAACCACTTTGCCAAGAGCCTCCAGCTGGCAGGATAGAAAAAAATGTTTCTCCCGATTGCAAATTGCCAATTCTAAAACAGCAGAGCAGCAGCTTTCCACCCTGATTACCTACAGCTGGCCTGCCTTTCTCCTCCCTTCTGCCAGGCAAAACAGCACCTTCCTCTTGCCATCCCCTCCAACTACCTTCTCCAAACCGGGTTACAAAACACGGCTGATAATTAGTTGTGTATTCAAGATGAGATGAGCCCACACCGTAGCTGTCATGGGCTCACGAACAGGAGTGAGGCGAGGTCTGCGTCATGCTCTGGACCAGCTGGTATGGCTGTGGGAAGGAAACAGGTAGGCTTGCTGCTCATAAGCCCTTCTGTAGGTCTGAAAAAATACAAGTGCCGATCTTGAGACTAATTGCTCTCAGTTTAACTTCATTATGTTAATCAATTGGGTAGCTCGAGAGAAAGATTGACTGACGGCTCTAGGCCTGAGGGAGACTTCTTGGCCAAAGAAGGCAAGAACTTTAAATCCCAAGGGGTTGGGAGAGTTGTACAGAGGAAACTGAGGGGTGGGTCATGTTTTCATGGGATTTGGGTGGCCTGGATGTTGCTCAAGATGAAACACAAATTAAAAAAAAAAAAAAGAGAAATAAAGCTGCTTTGTACATATTCTAAAAGCACAATGAGACTGCTGCGGCAAGATGTGGGTGATGTAGTGTGCAAGTGCTCTTGGTAATGATGAAAGTAAGCACGTGGCTAAACAAGAGATGCGGTGAGGTGCTGGGGGAGGCCATGGGGCGGGCAGGTCCCTGCTGGGGGTGAGTGCCTACTCGGGGGGCTGCGGGGGCTCGGGCTCCCTGCTCTGCTTTGCTCCTGGATCTGTCTGCATCTCTCCACAGCCTGGCAGAGCTTCAGCGCTGGCTGAGAAAGAGGAGACTGCCTGCCCAGAGCAGCTAATCCCTTGCTGGTTGGGATACACTGCTGGAAAGAGGGAGATGAATGGGGAGGATATCTTTATTTTCAATATCTTTATTGATGATCTAGACAAGGGGATTGAATGCACCCTCAGTAAGTTTGCAGATGACAACAAACTATGTGGGAGTGTTGATCTGCTTGAGGGTCGGAAGGCTATACAGAGGGATCTGGACAGGTTGGATCTTTAATAAGGCCAAGTGCTGGGTCCTGCATTTTGGTCACAACAACCCCGGGCAATGCTACAGGCTTGGGGAAGAGTGGCTGGAAAGCTGCCCAGCAGAAAGGGACCTGGGAGTGTTAGTGGACAGCCAGCTTAACATGAGCCAGCAGTGTGCCCAGATGGCCAAGAGGGCCAATGGCATCCTGGCCCGTATCAGGAATAGCGTGGCCAGCAGGAGTAGGGAAGTCATTGTGCCTCTGTACTCGGCACTGGTGAGGCCTCACCTCGAGTACTGTGTTCAGTTCTGGGCCCCTCACTACAGGAAAGACATTTTGCTGCTGGAGCGTGTCCAGAGGAGAGCCACCAAGCTGGTGAGGGGTCTGGAGAACAAGTCCTATGAGGAGAGGCTGAGGGAACTGGGCATATTTAGTTTGGAGAAGAGGAGGCTGAGGGGAGACCTCATTGCCCTCTACAACTACCTGAAAGGAGACTGTAGAGAGGTGGGTGTTGGCAAAGCACCAAGATACAGAAGGTCCCAGACGTGAACAGCAGCAGGTTTCTGTGCACCTGAGGGTACCACAGATGAGACAGGGAGGCTTCCAGTGTTTGTAAGGTTAGGCAAGTCCTGAGCAAGAGCGTGTTTGGTGGGATATTTGGACATTACAGTGTTCATCCCTGTTCCATTTCAGATGTTTTGTTTGTTTGCTTTGTTTTCAAATCTGAACCTTGCTAATTCATATTGATTAGGGAGAAGACTGGGCAATGCCTTGCTGGAGCAGAGTACAGGAGCAGCCAGGTCTGAGATACTTTGCTCGCTGCTGGGAAAACAGCACAGGGCAATAGAGGGCCAAAAGGCACCTGCCTGCCCAGGGCAACAGAAATCCTCCTTATTCAGAGCGTGGAAAGGACATCCAGGAGCAAACTGAGCTCCTCAAAAGGGACAGAAACATCCCTGGCAGTAAGATGAAGCTAATAGAAAAGCCAAACTGTTGCAGACGATGGATGCTGTGCCCTTTACGTGTCTATTCTCCTCCCCTCTTTCCTCCAACAGGCAGCTGTAATTACAAACAGCACCTGTGTTAGGTGACATCCAGATGTTAAGTGCCTAAATACATTCCAGGCCCAGTGGGTAAAGGAGTGTCACTTTAAAGCAGCCCAGTGTCTGTTTCTCTCTAGAGAGACTCTAGCTCTAAACACCGTGGGGAAAAGGACTGTTTAAACAGAAACACAGTGGTGGCGGCACAAAGAGGAATAATTCAGTGGCAAATGAATTAGGCTGAACAGCAGTAAAAATTTTCGTGTCCTCTGGGGTTACAGCTCAGGCCTAGTTTTAACAGGATTAGGGGGCATTAAAGAAATCGAAATATTTTTAAAACTTGAGTCCCATTAGAGCAGGGACAGGTATAGACCCAGGAGCGGACCTGAGCCCGGTGATCCAAGTGGCTTCTTGCAAACCTAAATTCCTTGACACATTTAATATCACGCATTTCTAGAGAGTGCAGTTTGCCTTCTGGCGAATGCTAGTTACGTATGAAGACTGTTGAAGGGTTTTTAGGAATGACAGCTCTAGGCAAGCCTTCCACCAGCAAAAACTTCTTGCACTGGCTAGAATTGCAAAAGGAAGGTGAAATTAATCAAGAGTCCTATAATAAGTGTAATTCAGGGAGCAATTAAGATACTCTAGCTTTAAACCACAGTAGAGGCTTGTGCTGTAGCTCAGTGTCTAAGTACAATGAGGGAAGAGAGGTATCCCCTACTGCCACTTTGGAGATCTCTCTTTCCAGGGGAACTTGATCTCTGGCACGCTAAAAGGCTGCTCTCAAACAGACCATCAAGTCCCTCTCTGTTTGTGGTGTTTTCTTGTTCCCCATACCTGTATGCAGCCTGTACACCATAAGCATCTGGATGAACCTTCCTCACAATGTTCCCAGCAGCACTGGCATCTCTTTGTTAAAGAGAAAAAAAAAAAAAAAAAAAAAAAAAAAAAAAGGAAAAAGACATGGAAGAAGTTTTTCTGAGGAGATTAGTAACTTTCTCAGTCACATATGGTCAAGCCCTGTTTGCTTCCAGCCGTATTTCATAACTCTCTGGGGCTTTTTTTGGTGGTAGCTTGTCAAAAAAGCCACACGTTACTCTGATTTATCTGAGAGCCGTTTGCAGCATCTCTAACACTCCTGAAATTCATATTAGCTAGAATCATTAATTCTAGCAACCAGACTTCAACTTGCATTTTTCCTTTTCATTCTTTTTTCTGTTTTAAAAAAAAAAAAAAAAAAAAAAAAAAAAAAAGAAAGGGAAAAAAAGGGGAAGTGAAGGGAGTTGGGCAAGAAACATAACATTTAGCAGCTCTTGAGTTCACATTCTGGTTTTGAGTGTTTTGGATCTATGTCCCACACAACACGGGCTTTGACATTTTTGGCTGATCACATTGCAGGTGGTTCCTTTGGTGCCACCTGCTCCCCAGCAGCTCTATGTGATGTGGCGCAGGTCTGGTGCTCTCTCTTCCAACAACTGGGGAAACCTTCCGCTGTTAAACTTCTTCAGCTTTTCTACTGACTTCCATCAAGCAGTTCTGAGAATTTATTTTTTTTTTGGCTAATTTTATATAAAAATGCATCTTCCTCTCCCGTACTTATGTAATAGATTATTTTCTTGACATTCTGTCCTGAGAAATGACTGATGAGGTGCTGATAGCAGTGAGCAAGTTGTGCTGCCAGCGGGGAGTCTGGGAAACTCAGGCTGGCAGGGAGCTCCTGGTGTCCCTGCTCACCTTCAGCAGGTTTGTGTACAAGGACGAGGGTAGTGAGTGATGAGCTGCTGCTTGTCAGCACAGGTCATATGAGTTCAGTCAAGAGGATGTTTTTTTGGAGATAGCCTTTGCCTTTCTAGCTTTTGCTGTGAGTGGGGCAAAATAGATGGCATTTGGGAGAGGGAAAAAATGATGGCACAGCTTTTTTTACATAAAGGCTTCACTTCTGTACCTGACTTTCATATGAACCCAGGAAGACTAGGAGATGTTCTTACTGCATCCATTCTAATGCAGGAAGTGTAGTATGGGGTACAGAGACTCTGCTCTCCTACAGTGTCCCAGTATTGCTGCAGGGCCAGAGATTAAGCTCTGAAACAGAAGAGCTTCAGAGAAAGAAGGTGTTATCTTTGGATGTGAGGTGTTCAAACCAATCCAAGTTTGAGAGGGGCTTTGCTGGTCTGTGTAGGCACAGCCTGAAAAGAGATGGAAGAACTGTTAGAGGAAAAGACCTGGAGAAAGCCAACTTACAACTGAAAAAGAGTAGAATGAAGGGATTAAATTTCAAAAAAATCTGTAAGTCCCACTCACCCAACTTGCTTCTAAATTTTAGGGTCGTAGTGAACAGACTTCTAAACTTCAGTAACTGCTTTGTTCTCCATAAAGTCATCGGAGAGAGGAAGGGGTCTTTGCAGTTTCCCAGAGGGAGATCTTGTTTGGACGTGTGTAGGTGCAGTAGTTAGGTAGGCAGGAGCTCACCAAGGACAAGATTGCAATAGGAAAGTGGGAAAAGGCAGAGCAGAAAGCAAAAGCAGGAAAAAAAATAAAACTGGCTAGGGAACATAAGAGAGAGGAGAGAACAATTTCTAACAGAGAAAGGGATAATGAAATATGAATGATGCAAGATATGAAGGAGAAGGTAAATCTTTGGGGAGAAGACTGACTGTTGAGAAGGCAGCTGCAGAAGAAAACAGAGTATAATCCCAGCTAAGCAGCTTGAAGAAAATAGAATAAACAAGTAGAAGCTGTCTGTCTGTTTGAAAGGCTACTTTAGACATTACTGCCTGGAGAGCAACACCTTTTGCTTATCACTATATTAATGCAAGAGAGTGAGAGGTGCTGATTATTCCTGACCTCCTGTTTGTCTTGGAAGTAAATTCCTCACATGTTCTGTTTGCTTGACACACTTGTAAATGACTATCCTGATCTTCTCAGCATAATCTTTGAAAGAGAGAACTGAAGCAAACATATTCTCTCTGGATCTGTGCCTCTTGGGCTGAGAGAAAAAATGAAGCTTAAGTGACTAACAGTCATTTAATTAAACATGGTAAAGAAAACAACAGCTCAATGCTGTGTCAGTGGGGTCTTTTTTTCAAATTTCAGTTTAGTTCAAAATTGTAATCTTCAGGTCCTCTCCAATTTGCTGCCACATTACTCCACCAAAATAGTTTAGAAGTTTCTCAGACACCTTGAGTTATGTCTCTGCCCACATTCTGCTTTCAAGCAAGCTGAAGTGCTTGGTGTCTTCCTCTCATTTGGCCTAGGTTGAAACTCCTGAACCTGGGGAAGGACCTTTCCTCTTAGAGTTAAATAGCAACTCTACTGGCTGCTGCTTCTATAATCAGGGGAGAAAAGTAGCACAATTCACTTTTAAGAGCACCTATTTCTTTGTCACAGACTGAAGATCTCTGAGGTCAAGATCAGATGGCCAGCTCCTAGGCAGGATGAATCTCACACTAGGTATTCCTGCCAAGGAGGCAGGCAGGCAGTCTCAGAGAAGACCTAGTGTATCTTGACAGGACCAAGAAGTTTGTGACTATCTGAGAGAGACTAGGCTGCCGAGAGAGGCTTAGAGCTATTTTAACCTGGGTTGGACAAAGCCTGAGCAACCTTATCTTGATCAGAATTTCACCCTGCTTTGAGCAAAGGGTTTGGGTCAAATGACCTGAAGAGGTCCCTTCCAGTTTGAAGTGCCCTCCGAGACCATGAAGTCCATATGTCCTTGCAGAGTACCCTGATGGCAAACTTTGTCCTTGAAGAGAGGAGAAGAGAGTTGGGCAGGTTGCAGCTGAAGACACAGAACTGAAATCAAATTTCTGTGGATCAGGAACAGCGTGGCTTGCATTTCACTCATTCAGGAAGACAAGTCCTAGATTTTCTAGAAAGCCTAGCTTGCCACAGCTCTTTTTGTACCCTATCTTCAATTAGTCATTAAGTGTGGAGCAAGGAGGGATAAGAACTGTCAAAACCTAGCCCATGTTTCTTGAACTTTGTGTTAATAATACAACAGGAGATCTGTCCTGCCTAAGCTTTAGTCTAGGTGAGACACTCTAGTATTAAGGCTTTAAGGGCTCCAGCATTATACAAAAAAAAGATTAGCCTTGAACTGCATCTACCACATAAAAGAAATCTAGTAGTATATCTTTCTCAGCCTTTTGAAGTAAAGGGTATCAACATTTAGCCTTCAGGACAGTCTTCTGGGCATATCTGGAACAGGGACAACTCAATGCAGAGCTAAGGTACCTGAGAGGTGAGACTCAATGTTTCATTCATACAAACTTTCAGACAGGTCCTGTCTCAAACAAACTGGCTTTTTTGGATCCCTTTGTAAGATACCAAATTTTCCCCAGGCCAGACACTTACTAAAAGTCCTGGATTCAACTCTGGAAGACCAAGGGCCTCAAAACTGACCATGAGGTTTTTGATCATACCTTGGCCTGAGAGCCTGACTTCATGTTCTACATCCAAAACCAGAGATCTACTTCAGGGGTTTCTGATAATCCCCTCCTCGTAGAAGGTGCTTCAGGGCCAATTGCATCAGTCCTGTTCCTTTTCCCCGTGTGTGACCATTGCATGCTATTGCAATACAATCCATAGTGTGTCTAAACCATAAGCAAGTTCACATTTGAACCTTATGCTGCAGCATGGAAAAATTGTAAAGAAAAGAAAAATGAATTAATTACACAGGCTTATATACTTTATGAACAGAATCAGATCCTTCCTCTTCTGCAACAAAGGCAAAATCCAAATTTCTTTAGAAAGATTCTTTGATGATCAAAGAGTTCTTGGCAATAAAGCCACAGAGGCTAATTACAAATTCTCTGTTGCACTTATCGCTGCTCTCTTGGATAGTTGGCCAGCGTCTTGTAAAGACTGTAACATTCTACCTCAGGAAGCAAGGAAGGAAAAGATTTAAGGCTAGAGTTTGACCTGTGTTATCAATTTATAAATGGTAAGTACTGCCTTGGAAGTGGATGGAGCTATGCCAGTGCATAATCTGTTACTGCCATATTATTTTCTGTTATGTTGTATATACAAGCCACAGAACATACATCCTAAATGACACAAAACATTTAATAGTTCTTTAACAATTAGTGTCTATGAGTGCCATACTCAGGTTTCTGGATGTCTGCAAGTTTATCCTTTTCTTCCTTCTCACAGCCATCAAAAGTGTGTAAATATATGTCATAAAAGCACACAGTTATCTTCCCTATAGATATATTGATTTTCCAGGAAGGTGTCTATGGTATGTTCCAGGCTATGTGTTAACCCTTCTGTGCCTAAAAGACAATAGATGCTTCTGACTCTCCAGCAGGTTTTATGCTCAAAAAGAGTTTTTATTCTATTACACACGTGTCACAGTAGGACTTTCTATTCTGAAGCTTTTTTAAAAGGGCATATTGCTATATTGCTTCTCATTTATAAATTCATAGCACAGACATAAGGGATGAGAGTAGATAAAATACGTGTCCACAATGGGAGCATTCTTGCTTATCAACAATAGGCTTGTGAAAGAGCCGAGCTGCATTAAAGGTCCAATCTCATGAGAATAACAACTTTCAGCCTTTGAGAAACAGTGGTCTATTCAAGGGTTTCTTTTCAAAATCTGTTTCCCCTTTTATGTGTGTTCACAAACATACTGGTTTTGCCTCAGAAATAAAATGCACAGAGAGCACAGGGTGTTCTTTCACTGTTAGAAGAAAAGCCGAACACCTATCTCTGTGAGGATACCAAACAACAAGGACAGCTGTGTCTGTATTCCAGTCATGTTTCCTTATTGTCTGTGCCGTCCTGCCCATCTCCAGAGCACGGGAAACTGCTTAGGGGAATGTAATTCTGTTTAAAAGTCTGTCACTGTGAATTACTGAGGGGAAGAGGCAAATCACAGGGTACCATAGCAGTACTTTAGTGCCAACATAATCCCAGACCTTTGTAGTGTTAGGAAATAATTTGCAGTGAATATCCAAGCTCCCCTATACCATTTTCTTCAGGCTAGAAACATGCTAATGTCTTCTATATAGAGAAGCACAGACTGCACATTAAAGACATATTTGGAAAGAGAAGCTGGCATTTCCGATTTCTACCACTGCCCAATTTTAGTTCTTAGACTCCACGTGTAAACGACTGCCTCACATTTGACATGGTCAGGTCTACCTGCTTTTTTAAGGTTTCCTCCAGTGATAACAGCGTTTGCAGTTTGTTTGCCCAATCCTTTTTTTCATCCTGTTTCAAAAATTGCATAACTATGTTGTCTTCAAGAAACAGGATGTTTATAATATAAAAGCAGATGAGCCTGGGGTGTTTTGGGAGACTGTAGGTCACATTTAAAATAACTTGCATGTAAAATTATTCAGCAAAAAGTAGTAGCCTGAAGTGAGTCACTGGTTCAACTACTCTCTAGTGCTGTTAAGCAGCTGAGAAGAAATTGTTACTGGTCTTTTTAGAATTGTCATTGATCATTGAAATGAGACCATTCCTGCTTGCATTCTCAAAAGTTTTATTCAGGAGGGTTGTCCCTAAGGAAAAAATCAACAGAAAGCCAATTTATCAACAGACTTGCATTCTAATCCTCAGAGCAGGGCAGGAGCAGGATGGAAGTCAAAAATACAAAATTAAAGGATATACCTTGTGCTAGTTCTCTGGACAGCAGCAGATTTCATTTCTACAGAAGCCTTAGAATGGCGAAAAGACCCAAACCACAACCTTGCTCTCTCGTTAACTGAATAATGATTAGAACTAAAAGTTAATTCAAGCCAGTCGAAAGATTGCCCAGAAAATGCCAATGCCAATGGCCTGTTCAGACAGACAGTCAAACCCATAAATCACTCACGGCCATTAGAATCCCTAAAACTTTTGGAAAATAAGGTCCAAACTCATTAAAGAGTAATCTCCTTTTTTTAGATAAGGTTAGTAGTAGTATCAGGAGAGTTGGGGGAAAGCATCTGTCCTTCTTTTCAGCGGCCAGTCCGGCCCAGACCACAACAATGCACCATCACCTGTTTCCAAGAGTCACGGTATCACTTAGAAGCAGAGTCTCCCATTTCAAGTAAACTGGTTCTACTTTATGTGAATTAAATTTTAGAAGCAGACGGGATGTACAAAATAATTTACTTCTTGTTTTTAAGTTCAAGCATTTAATTTGAAGGAAGTTATTTGTCTCCCTGTAATAAAAGGGACTGCTCCCTCCTAATATTCAACAGAACCTAAATTGGATTTATGTTAAATGATTAGATTTGCCAGTAAAAGGGTTGCCCTTGAATTGCCTGCTGGGAGTCTCTCTAAAGACTTGTGTTTTGCCCTTCTTATGTCCTTTATGTCCAATCTGAAAAAAAAACAAAAAAAACCAACCCTTATTTTACTGTCAAATTTACAAATTAAACAACTTTACAATGCCTGCAGTGCCTGGCTGAATAGGCCTCTGATTAGCTGGCTGTGTCTGGGCTCACAACTACAGCACGAAGAAAAGAAGATAGTTTAAAAAATCTGCTTCTTATAGCATTTGAATAGAAAAAAAAGGCAGTAAAAATGGTATTTCATCATAAAAAATTTCATGAAGTGAATATTTTTCACTCCCTTGATAATTTTTTTTTAAACCATTTCATTTTTTCCATCCAAAAATTGATTATTCTTGTTTTGGTCTACACGCTTTTAGTTCAAGCATAAGGAAAGAAGGCAAGAATTTGGTGTGGGAGGGTCTTTTTTAATAGTTTTTTAAAATTACCTTTCTCTTTTTTTAATGTTTCTGTCTTTGAATTTTGTTTTCTTGAAGGGAGTAAGGACTGAATGCAGAATGAGAGAAAAACTCTTTTATATGTTTCTTAAAAATCTTTATAAATATGTTTTAAAATTTGAGATTTTAAAAGCAAAACCAGAAAGAAATCCCATTAAAAAAATGTGGCTCTACTTAAAATAACCCCACCTCAGCAAATGCATTGACAGGAGTGAACCATCCTTTCAGGAGTCCTCCACAATAACATTTGCTATGCTTGGAAACACCTGGGAATGTTTTTTGTTCTTCGAGTGCTTACAGAAATCACTAGTCTTAACTCCTTAACTGTGAGGGTTTTTGTAATTTCATTTTTCCATTTTAGTTGCTTTTAGTGTTTTTACATAAATCAGCAGCTTTGCAGTTTTCAGTGAAATCGATACTATCCACAATAGGTAAGCATCTACTGCAGTTCTTTGATGGGCACTTTTAATAGTGTTTTATGTTTTAACATGTTTTGAGCAATATCCAAAATGCTTTTTCAGGGCTGGTTGAAGCTAAGAAGCTTTATAAATAACTTTACAGTAATGTTGCATAGAATTGTAAAACATTAGGCACAAGAAAGGCTGAAAGAGAAAATTATTTTGATTTGTGTCTTGAAAAATTATTTCAGGCCTCTGGAAGCAGAAATTATTCTGCGTCTCAGAAACAGGCTGCAGCATTTGGAGAAAAGCACAAGATTGCAGTCTAATTATAAAGGACTGTTCTTGTGCCATTTTCCTCATTTGTTACCATCAAAATCATTAAACTACATTAATTTAGCATCATGCCATTTCACCGTGTTAAAATCTATGTCAAAAGAACAAGCAAGAGAAGGAAGCCATTTGCTCCCATGCCTTATGAAGATGTTGCTACGGTATCTCATGCGATGCAGAAGTCTCTGCCTTACTGGCCAGAGGCCACAGTCTTCTGGGTGGCTGCAAACTGACCCAGTGCTGGCCAAGAGAGCCCATGGGACCTAGTCTGTGGGACATAGATGTGCCTATGCTCAGTGAAGGGCTCAAAGGTTGTATCATGCAGGCAGGAGAGTGATGGGGGCAGAAGGTGGTACAACATTTGTGGTTCTGCTGCTGGACATCCCTGCTGGGGCTGGCCCCAGTGGCTCCCCCCCGCCGTGAACCTGAAATGTCCAACAGGAACATTGAGGGGAAAGCAGGCAGTGCAGGGGGAAATGAAAACTGAAGGCAAGGGGATATTTTACTTCTGGACCTGTCTTGCATCTCTTTAGGTTGTACAGAGACAAGGCCACCTGAAGGTGTAGGGAAGGATTTGCATCGGACCTCCAGGGCACCCTCTGCCCCAGAGGGGTGGGAACCCAGGGAACAGTGTGTTCTGGTCAAACACTGTCATCTCTAGAGTACTGCATGAAATGCAACCATTCTTATTGTTCACATCCAGCCTTTCACACTCAATAATTCTACTTTCTGCTCCCCCGACCCCTCTCCCACAACCCCAGTAGTCAAAGAGACGGGTTAGCAGAAGAGGTCACAAATTAGCAGTTTCTCACAGATGCCCACCTCAGGTTGGCTGGGAAGCACCAACGTCCAGAAGAGAGGCCCATCCCCTCCCTCTGCCTACAGGTGTCTTTGGTTGCAAATCCCCTTCTTAAGACCCTGTTGGATGCCATTACTTTACTGTAGAAGAACAGGGGCTTCAAGGTCTCCTTCTTGACCCAGCAGGAGTGGCACAGGTTGCTTATTTCCAAGCTGGGCACTGAAAGGCTAAAAGATCTTTTCTGTTTGGGCCATCCATCCATGCAGTCATATCAAGCTGATCCTTGGTCGCCCGTACAATCATCCACCTGTTCTCTCCTTTACACTTACCAAGCCCGCCAGTAGCTCTGGAATTTTTACAAGGTTAAATGTGTCCACTGAGACAGTCTCTTAAACTACAGGCGTTTTATATTTAATCATCATATTTAACTATCTTTAAGCCATCTCTGCATGCAGATTTTCATTACATTTTCAATGGGCTAATAACTGTTCTGAGCCTGTGCCCTGCTTGTGCACACTTTGCCAACCAAAATGCCAACTGGCACTATTTGGTCATTTTCAAATGCAAAGGCAGATGTCTGCTCTTGTAGGTAACATGGCCAGGAAGGTGGGTTTTTTTTATTTTAGTGAGTGGGGCTTGGATGTGCATAACCATCTTTTTTCACTGATACAGGAGTATTTTTCTGAAATGAAGTTTGGGTCCCCAGCTCTCATGAGATTTCTTTCATAAAAGAGCAAAGAGATTTCTCATGAAAGACACGAATCCTGTGTAACCATAGAAGAAAGATGCTGGGATTTCATTTTTGCTCTTTCATTTGGTCTGCCAGCTTGAATATTTTTGTGCATTCTCCTATCACCAAAGGAGCTTGTATTGAGTGCTCTATGACTTGACTATTACTGTATTATTTAATTGGCATTTGATTGATAGTTGTCGAACATATTTATTCTTTCTGTCTGAAAGAACTTTTAACAATTGCTCCATGAGACCCCTTTCTGTAAAGCACCTCAACACATCTGAGCTCATCATCCCCACTTTGTTTCCCCACTGTGCTGGCATTCAATGGTTATGGGCTCTTGGGCAGGAAGATGAGGAATATGAGCCCTTTTGCTGCAAAAGCAGGAACAGGGACCATCATCTGGGAAGCCACAGGTCTTCCAGAGCAGCCCGTAGATTTTCCTCCAGATACATGGGATGGGGGTCCCCTGCCCTGTAAGCCCAGGTCCTGGAACATGGTCCTGTTCCCACCTACTCGTCCTTCTCCTCCACACCAACCTTTGCTTCTGTTCCATCAGCTTTTCATTACCACAACTTTGTGGCTTCTTCCCTCTTACTGTGAGTCCTTTGCCCACGAACAAGGCATACAGAAATCACACAGCCTCTAAAGACTACACACAGATTTAGTCAGACCATAGCTAAGATTTTCTATTACATATATTTAATACAACATACACACAGTTTTATGTTTATTTGTCATATTACCTTGACATATGCAAAATAAACCAAAGGGCCTACAGGAACCTTTTTTTTTGTAACCATTATTCTTCAATTTTCCTTATCCCCCTCCCATCCATTATATGCAAAGATGAATTATGAACTCCTTGGGAGAAAGAGCGTTTCATTTTATTTGACTATTAGCAACAGCAATCTCCTGCGTGAGGAATGAATTTTTTTTTTTTTTTATTTAAGAGTGAGCAATGGAGGTGGGTTCTTTTTTTTCTCCCTTTTCTTCAAAATACAAACAATCAGGTAAAAAAAAAAAAAAAAAGACTCCTTTGCTTCATATAATGCCTCTGGAGAGCTTTTTCAAGATTAATTTCAATTTGTGGAAACCTCTAATAGAGGTGTTTTTTTTTTTCTTTACCACTTCAAGAAAAAAGATTATTGTTGTAAAGGGATCTCTATCCTACAATTAGAAAAGCATATTTTAAAGAGTAAACACATTTAAAAAAAATCCTGTTGTGAGTGGAATTGAAGATAAGTTAATCATCTTGTATTCTCTGTCTTTCCTGCCTTGTTCTAAGAACTTCATCTCCCTCTAGATTAATAACAAGACAAGAGTTAGACATGAGATAATTTACCACATCATTTATTTACACATTTTAATGAAGGAAAGATCATAGAAGCATAACAGAGCTGAAGTTTGTTGTCAGTTGGGTTGGGAAATGTACATAAATTCCAGGAACATCTTAGTCAGTACCGACAATATTTTAATTTTAAATGGAAATTATGCAGCTAACAAGTCGTATCCTGTCTTCTCACTGCTGTTGATCTGCAAAGTAAGAATCCTAGAGGGCATAATGGGAGATCTCACAAAAAATGCTTTTGAGAAATAAGATCTGATGTGTGCTTCTCCTGCTTTTAACTGCACTGCTGCAGTAGCATAAAAAAAATTGAAAGCCATTTTATTACGCCTCAAAGATTGCATTTTTTTATTTTGCAATCAAATAGCACGGACTATAACCTTGAGCGATACTAATTCATTGATATCAGTTGGTGAACTGATATGAAAGAATTGATGAATTGATATAAATTCATTGGAAACATCATCATTTAAGTACTTGATTATGCACTTGACAGCAACAGGATCAGTTTGGAGAAAAGTTGACCCACAGCTGCCTTTGCAATGTTCATCTATAAGGATGGGTGGGTTTTTTTAGTGCTTAGAGATATTTACAGAACCAAACAGAGATAAAGATGCAGGAGCCAGGTATTCATGAGTAGATGAGATGAGAGCTGCAGATCTTGGAAATGTTTTGCACAGTCCGGCCATGGAGGGGTTGAACAAGGAAACACGGATATCCTGCCTCCCGCTTCCGTCATTGCTTCTCTGTTCTATAAAAAACAGTAACAAAAAAAAATAATATCTGTTTTAGGGTTTCAAATATTGAAATAGAGAGCAGGCAAGTGCCCAAACTGCTAGGCTGGGAGCCATCTCTTCCTTCTGTGGCTGGAGGAACCTCGGATACTTCTCTGCAGGATGAAGAAGCCGAGAAGAGCACCCAGCCTTCTGATATGGAAGCTCTCCTGGGAGGAGGTCAGTATGGGCTGGAAACCACTCAGCATGGGATGGGGACTGCTCCAAGGCATTTTGTAAGTCTGCTGTGTTACGACACAGAACAGGTGGGGCATGAGTCATCCTCTTTCCTTTTGCATCAAAAGGCATACCTGTAGCAGCACTGGATGCAGACCCACTGTGGGGACATGTTTTGGGACGCTTATGTGACCAATCATTCCAGGATTACAAGATGGAGGAATGCCCGCTTTCTGTATTGCAATTAAGTTTAGGCACGAACGTGGTGTTGAGATGCCCAGTTCCATCAAAACTGGGGCATTTCTGGACATGTAACAAGACATAACTCTGAAACACACAAGGTGCCTCCAGGGTTCCCTCGTATTTTTCAAGATCACAAGTTTGGATGGCACTGTGCATCTCGTCTCCGCATTCCTGTGTTCAAGGGAGTGCAGTGGAGCCAGCCAAGATGTCTGTGCCTAAGTGTAGACATGCCCTTGTGTACCTGGGGAATGAAAAACCTACGGATAGGCAGCACTTGAGAAAGTTTCAGAGAATTTATAGCTGGGTGGTATGGTGCCTATGCTTTTCTCTGCATAGTGTTAAACACCCTGTGAAGTGTTTGGTGAGGGCTGCTTTTTTTCAGAGGCCCTTACATGAAGTAGTTCTCCTTTAAGCTTTTACCTTCATTTGATTCCCACAGAAACCACCTTCAGCTACAAGTTACTGTTCATGGTAGAACAAGATTTAAATGAAATCTATGTACTATTCCAGACTTGTAAGTCCATTAACAGATAATTCTACCTAGTCTTTGTTTCTCATGCAAGGAGGCAAAATTAATTCACCTTTTTGGCTAGTTTCTTAGTATTTTTATTTTCTTATTAGTAACCAAATCAAAATTTCAGACTTTTTTGTTATTCCAGTGGGAAAGAGATATACATAGATATGAAAAACACTTGTTATGATTTAGTTATTTCAGCCTATATTATCAATTTATATGAAGTCATCAGAAATTCTGAGGCTTGATTTTTTCAGTGGAAAAGTTCAAGGTTTAAAGGAGCAAGTGTAGATCTTCCATGATACTTGTGATTTATCAGGTTATATTTCTCCTGAAGTCATCCGTCTGAATCTTCACAGCCTTACCAAAAAGTCCTTTCCATGACCTGGGTTTACTTTCCCACATTCATCATCTTCATTTCATGCCATCATTACTCTGCTAAACCTCCTGAAAAAACTCATCATTCCCTTGTCCCATTTATCACATCATAATTACACTTAGGGCCCAATTCATAAGGTTTTAAATCCTATTTATCCATTGTATTGAACAAGTTTCTGAAATTGAGATCACACCACTTAAAACTACGCATTGGGAAATGTGACAAATGTTTTTTCTTCCATGTTGCTCCCATGCGTAGTGGAAAACTCTGTCCGCAAAGTGACCTCATTGTCCATATGCAAGTTTGCTCGCAAAACTTGTCTCAATTGCAATACCAGAAGTCTGACAGCCAGACAGCTGGCATGTTGTAACTGCTGCTTTTCATTACCTACCAGACTGCCTCTTATGTGTTTTCTCCATCTGTTGCTTGTAACTACCTTTGGTCCTCTTGTTATTGATCATGGGGCAGACACTGTCTATTTACACATAAAATTCACAGTAGAGCTCTGGTTCCTACGTCACTGCCTAGCAGTATCTTATCCTGGTAGAAATATCTGAACTGACTTCAAAGTGATCTGCAACAGGATAAGGGAAATGCATGCAGCCCTTAAAACAGGTACATTGCTTATTATAAATGTCTATGTGAAGTGATGTACTCATGTTACCCTTTTATGAATATCTGATAAGCTGATTGCTGTGGTGCCTAGAAGCCCTCTGTTGAAGTAGGTGATATTCAGTTCTTTATCAAGACATTATTCTTTTTCCAAAGTACTGATATTAACAAATCAAACATCTTCGTAAAGAAAGAAAGAAAATATTAGATACTGCTAAAACCTGCATATTACAATGTTTTCATTATTTCAGATACTGTAGTTTCTTTTGGTTGCATTTCTTTTGCTCCATAGGCAAGCATCACACATTTCATTAGTGGGGGACCTTCTGACAAAGTTTTCCCTTGTTGGTGCTTGAGACAAAGCAAGCGGATAATGATTAATGCAGAAGGAGAAACTGCAATTCTGTGGCTACAGACATAGGTAATGGACAGGTTTTATGGGGTTTAGTAGGTTATTAAGATGTGACAGTTTTAAAGTCTGATAAATAGAATCATAGAATCATAGAATTGTCTAGGTCGGAAGAGACCCTTGGGATCATCGAGTCCAACCATCTACCCTACTCTACAAAGTCCTCCCCTACACCATGTCCCTTAGCACTGTATCTAAACGGCCCTTAAACACAGCCAGGGATGGTGACTCCACCACCTCCCTGGGCAGCCTGTTCCAATGCCCTATCACTCTTTCAGTGAAAAATTCTTTCCTAATGTTCAATCTAAACCTACCCTGTTGGAGCTTGAAGCCATTCCCTCTCGTTCTGTCCCTAATTACCTGTGAGAAGAGACCAGCACCAACCTCTCTACAGTGTCCTTTCACGAAGTTGTAGAGAGTGATGAGGTCTCCCCTAAGCCTCCTCTTCCTCATACTAAACAGCCCCAACTCCCTCAGCCGCTCCTCATATGATTTGATGGAATTACACCCTGAAAACACAGCTATAGCCAGGGGCCTTTGTATGGGTAGCTATTACAAATGTACCTGGATATGAAAATCAGCTACCATTAATGGACAGAAATAAGGCCAAAGAATCAATAAGTATTTATTATTTCAGCTATTGTAAGTCCAATATTAGATCATACAGGACAAATCTAATTAACACATTCATCCTCTTCCCATAGAAATTAAGAAAATTTGGCTAAAAGAACAACGGTAGTAGGAGCTGATGAGCAAAACAGTCCCACCATTAGGAGTGGGCATTCTAATCAGAAGCAGAAATTTCTTGATAATAAATAGAGGTTCCTGTACATCTTAAGTTCCTTAAACTTCAGCTGTCATTCCCCTTAGCCTTCTTTAAGTCTGGCACCCTCTAAATTGTCTGTCCTCACAGTGGCTCCTATCTGGCTGTTCTCCTTGAGCCATCAACTAAAACTCTGGCATTGCAGTCAAGAACGCTTCGTTACCTCTCTGTTTTAGTCCAACTTTTCTAAAGTGGGTGAGAAACCGCCAGGCAAAAGAGGCCACCCAGTCTCTTGACATGTACCCTGTGCTTCACTGCCTTTTCACCGTGCTCCCCTGCCTCCTCCCAAGCCCTGAGCCAGCACAGCCTGGGTCAAGGTTGCTCTGTGGAGGAAGGACTCGCAGCTACTTTGGCCAGATTATCAGTACCTGCAACCTGTGTTGAGGCGAAGGTTTAATTGAGGATGAGCAATGCCCTGCTTTATTTGCCTCTACAAACACTTCTGATAGATTTGGCAGAGCTGGGTGATAATGTTTTGGTGACAAACAAAGGAAATGCTGACTTCTTCAAGTTTCTAATGGGAACATATGGTTGCAATTAAATGTTTTCAGAAGGGTTCTTTAGGACAGGACAGGACATACTTCTGGTAAAAGACTGTGACAAATGATTAGGGCACATACTTGAGGTAAGGAAGCTGGGGGTCCAAGGCCCCACGCTGCTTTATGCATGGGGCAGAAACTGAAACTTCTACCTGTCAGCCAAGTACCTGGTCTGAACCAATGGCTTCATTCTCACTAAAGCTTTCTGCTGTTTTATAACCTGGAGGAAGGTGAGGTTCTCTCCACCTTCAAACCTTGAAAAAGTCTCAAAGTGAATCTGTATCATCTGATGGCACTGGATGTAGGACAGCAGAATTGCTCTCTGTCCCAACCTCCCAGCACTTCAAAGAGTACTGCAATTTGTCAGTGATTTTTCTCAAATGTCTTTCTAAGGAACGAACTGTTCTTTAGACCTATATCTTTCTGTGGCAGTTTGTCAATGTTTTTGATACTATTAGGAGTCATTTTGTCTTTGCTCCTTCAAAATTTCTCGGAAGAGGCTGTTTTAATCACAGTTTCCACTGCTCTATCTAACACTTTGTGCAGAGTAGCTTTTATTTCACAGCTCAGAAATGTTCTTCACTGAGTGTTCAGTGTATAATCACTCAGATGGTTCCCAATACCTTCTTCATTATTTAAGCCTAATAATCCCCACCAAACCAAAAAGCAGAGGATTATACTGAATAGCTAACTCCTAAACAGCTTCTTCCCCACTGCAGGGCCAGCCACTGTGTCTAAATTAAAATATTGTGCTGTAAACATTCACAGCAAAGGAGAGGGAAGCAATAACAGGCAGTGGGCAAAGAGAGCTAGGAACCATCGGTTGTCATTAAACAGGCAAAATATCCAACTCTGAAATCAGCATCACTTTACCATCAATGAACAGAACTTAATGAGTGATATACCAATGGCTCCTTGCCCGTTTCTCCTGTGATTTTGATTCCTGATTTATGTGCAAAAATGATTGTACCGAGCTTAACCATAATCAAAGCACAACAGGTAGCAGAATGACAGCCTCAAGAAGTTGTGTGCAGCCGCCCTTTTCTGCACTGTAATATCAGTAAGTATGTTTGAAAGTTTTTGCTTTTCTTCCAAGATGTCCGTCACTGGCACAGATGGAACAGATGTTTTTATCAGAAACAAAAATGGGAGCTAATTCTGCAAACTCTAGAAAACATTTCAAGAGGTTACAAAATGCATTCATGCTGATGAGTGTCCCAGCCTTTCATTTACAAACATCACTTTGCTGCACACTCCTTTTGCCTGTTGAACAAGGACTTTTGAGGTCACAGAGAAACACAGTCCTACTTTATAACTGTATTTTACTTGGCCCAGCATCAGTGTGTTCAAAGTCCTACTTTATCATAGCCCTTTGATGTGTAATGTCACATTGAAGTATATATTCTATATCTATGCCTTGAGCTATTGTGTCTAATAGGCTTTTTGGTGGCTTTTCAAAAACGTTAAACATATGTAAGGTTTAAGAATATTCACAGGCAAGAAAGCCAGTGTGCACATCCATCCCCTACCAAGCTCAGCATGAGAGCATGAGACAACTTCAAAGCTTCCAAACGCAAAATTCAAAAGGCTCAAGAAAGCTTTTTGCCTGAAAACAAACTTCTGATCAAGCACTTTTCCTGAATCTTCTGAAGTAGGGCAATATCTATAAGAAAGTAAAATCAGCACAATAACCCTCGATCACATTTCTCTGGAATTTGTTTTTTTCCTGTGACTTCACGGACATTAGTGCTTCTTTGCACTTGAAAGCAAAATCCCATTCAAACAGTTACGAATTCAAAGCACAGTCACTAAATCTGAATCATACCATAGGTGGATGTTGCTGTTCCAGAGTGACTGGATTGCTCCTGCTCAGTTGGAAGCTGGACTGAGTAAGGTACCCTGGAAGATATGAATGTTGTTATGAGTATGGCCACAGCTCCCATTTTTTGTAGAGGAACAGGCTTGAATTTGTACAATTAGACAAAGGATAGTTGTATTCCGTGTGTTTCAGAAACCAACAAAATGGTGACAGCCAGTTGAGGGGAAGGAATTCTGCCCCCATAGTTTAGGTCCCTAACCGAGGTCTCTTACTGGCTACAGTCACACAATTAACAAGGCAAGGAAGACGCCTTGGTGGTCTCCAGGGACAGCTCCAGCCCATGTCAATTATTCCTCTTAACTGCACAGAGACCTTGGTCACCTCCAGAGGGTGATCTAGTCTACTGGATTCCAGTGACATCCACAGAGAGTTTACAAAAACCAGTAGGCAATACCAAGTGTGTTCATATACCCAGCATTTGTTCTGCCTAGCTTTGTTCTGAGATGGAGGGGAAAAAGTAATGCAAAACAAGAATGAGAGTAGGGTTTTTTTATTTTGTTTGTTTCTTTGCTGCTTTGGTTTTGGGGTGGTTTTTTCTTTGTTTTGTTTTGTTTTTTTTTAATAGCCCATGGGTGTCCCATCACATGATGATCCTGAAATGTACTGTTAGGACATAAGCATATCTGGTACTCTGGTCCTTCCTCCAAGAACTGCTAGTCCTCAGTCCCTGATGGTCAAATAGGTGTGCCATCAAAAGTGTTGTGTCTGGAAGCACAGCCTGTGTCTAGCCTTAACCACTCGGCCAGGACCACCAATTTATTTGGTTTTGGTTTTCTTCCTCTCGGACTCTTGAATCCCCATCTGCATGGCGAATTGGCTTTTGATGAAGGTCTGAACAGTGTTCCCTGAGGCCCACTGGCTGGATGTATTGGAAAAGTGGTCTTCTACTATTCTTTGAGTAGAGTAAAACCAAGAACATCCAATTAGTTAAGGCAAACTGCATTGCTGCTGGCTACCAAAATTACTTACACTACAAACAGCATTTAGCATTTCAGTCTTTTCTCATGGGTTTTATACGACATCCAGGTACTTGTTGATTTAAACGGAAATTACATGAGAACTTTGGCCATGAAACTAATGAACACATCACCAGAGTAGGCATCAAAGTTTTGTGATGAAAGCAAACAGCCAAGAAACTTCTAGAATAAAAAGGGAAGTATTAATTGGTTTAAGTTTTTCTAGCATTAGGCAATGCTGGAACAACTGTACGGCTTTTTTGAAACTCACAGAGGGATTTGGGTATGTAAGCTCTACAAAAATTTTACCAGAGTTACTGCACTATACCTTCAGAAATCAGCTGTCAAAAATCCAGAAATGCAGGGAAGATTAGATTTCACCCATTACATTTCTGTCAAAAATATAATTTATTTCTTCCTAATGTCTTCTGTTGTGAGAGGTGATACTTGATCAAACCAGATATTTCGTTATTTTCAAGTTTTAGGCTTCATAAGTAGATCTTATAATAAATTGCAGTATGTACAAACTGGAAAAAACCACTCTGTAGACAGCAGGGATTTGGATGGAAGTCACACAAAAATTAGCTTTGAATGATTTCATCTTTTTAGTATTTTTGTGCTAGCTGATTCTGTATTCTGTTTTGCTAACAAAAGTCATAAATCATGAAGATGCAAAGTCCAGCTAAAGAGTGTTTGTAAATTTATAGGTATGAAAATAATCTGCAGTCAAGAAGAACACATTTGTAAGTGGTGGCTGAGCATTTCAAGTTACAATTCTGTGCTTTCCTCAAACTATTTCCATTGAGTAACCAAGACCATCACAGTGATATTGATCTCTAACTTTTAAACCAAACCAATCCTTATTTCTTGCTTCTATTTTATTTCCTTTTGTTTGTTTCTCTTCCTATCACATTTCTCATCTACCCTTCTGCATTCTTCTAATGCTACTGAGGGTAAACACTGAAGTACCTGAGCCTCTCCACAAGACATTTTCTCAAAGAAAACCAAGTGTTTACAAAGGAGACTGATGTGTCAAAACAAATGTACTTGTAGAAGCATGTTGAGTCTAATGAGCTTTGAGTGGAGCAGTGGTATAAGCTTTGTTTCTTGATCCTCTGCATTTTGGGGAGGCCAGTCTTTCCCCATGACACCAGGGAAACCTTACCTACAGGTCACAGCAAGTTGGCTGCAGCTGGAGCTCTTGCGCTTTCCAAATCTTCCCTCTGCTGAAAGGCCTGAAACTTTAACATTTGTTTCTAAATTAGAGAAATCTTTTTTTTTCAGATTTTTTTTTCCAAAATAAGAATTCAACACTTAAATCACCTCCATTTCAGACTCCTTTTTCAATTTCCTTTTCCTTCACCATTCATGTCTGCATGTTCACATGGTAGAGCTGAAACCCATGTCACTGATCAAGCTGGAAAAAGAAGAGTTGAGGAAATGCTAATTGATGCTGTTTTCCTGTGATTAGAAATCCTACACTAAGACAATAACTTTTAAATGCTTATATGAAGAAGCATAAGGAAATAAGAGAAAACAGAACTTTATTCTAATGCCCCCTAAAACTATGAAATTAAATGTGAAGAGATCTTACTAAGATTTTAAAAATCCACTGGGTGTTTACACATTTAAAAATAGATTGGGTGTGAATCAAAAACGGAAACAGTTATCTTAAACAAAAGCCTACTGTTCTACCATGCACTGGAACAAGTTAAACAAACAAAAAACCAAAACAGTGAGAGTATTTCAAACCATCTTTTTTTTCCTTCTTTCTTCTTTTCCATAAAGTAATACTAAATCACATTTTTTTCTTTCATCTTTATTCCAAGGTGCCACTTACTCCTAAGAAATATTTGTTCAATATCTGTTTTGCTTAAAATGATGACCCCGTTTTGTTTTTTTCCCCTCAAATGTCTTTTGAATGAATTGCAACTGGTGAAGTAATGAAATAAGTGGGTAAATAATGCCTAAAAATAAAGGACTTATCAAATTTTAACTTGATTCATTGACTGGATATTTTATGTACTAATAAATAATGTGTTTGTCCTGGTTTTAGTCCCAGCATTTTTGTTGCTGCGCCTTGAAAGGAAACATAATATTTATTTTTTCCAGACTGCTTGTTGTAGAAAAAAAACCCAAACAAGAATTGTTTAGTCTCCAGAGCCCTGGGTAATATTGCTTTCACTAGGATGAAAACACTGACATTATATGGATTTTTTTCATAATTGTCTGCTCTGAAAAACAAAACAACCGAGTGTGCCCTCTGATTTCCAACATCTGCAGGAAGCTGGGTTGCACACTGCTGTCCCATCGGGCTGGGTCTCCCTGATAGACCTCCCACATCTTTTATACCTACCCTCGACAAACACAGCTAAGCCCCCACTCTGGTGCAAGCCACCCACAGTTTAGAGAGTACCACATGGATCCCTGCAGTGCCTGAAAGCCGGTTCCAAATAATTTCTAACCTGCTGGGACTCTCCCTGCTTCACTAAAAAAAGCATCTTGCAAAGCTGTGCGATAAGGAGACAGACAGCTGTGCGGGTCTTATCCGGACATCGACCCAGACAGGGCAAAGCATTCCCTCCAGTCCCCTCCTGCAGTCAAACATAACCTGTTGATGGCAAAAGCAGAGATGCCCTGCTGCATTGCTCTCTCCTCCACGTCCAGAGCCAGGGAGAGAAGTGCCATCAGCCAGGGAAAAATAAAAGCTGCCCACAGAAACAACCAAGCGTCAGGTTCACTCATCATCATCTGATAACCCCGTGGAACAGGTGATCAATATTCATCAGCATCACGGTTCTCCTGCTAGTGATGGTTAATGGGCTGATAATGCCATCCTCCTTGTAGCCAAATCCCATCAGGGACCAGACAGCTGGAGCTAAAGGAGAAAACTTATCAGATCTGGCAGGAGACAGTTTAGGAGGCTAAAATTAACCTTGGACCATTCACAGAAAGAACTAATTGTTTGTGACTGCTAGATTCCTGCCAGTGGCAAAGGTTTATTGCTGCATAGATCTTAACCTGATACTAGTTTTTCTGCAGCTGGGAAAAAAGAAAGAAAAAGAAGCAGTAAAAAAGAAATCCTGTGGTTATTTTTAACCCCTCCACCACAAAGAAATATAAATTGACTTACATATAATGAACATTAAAGCTATAGATAAAACTTTATTCATCTGTGCTATAATGATTCAAGTTGCTTCAGCACTCCAGAACATGTGAATTCATGAGCTTCACAGAACCTTCATCATGAAAAAAAAAAAAGAGAAGCCTGTCATAAAAGCCCAAGTCTGCTGAATTACTCTTACTTTATTAAAACCTCCAGTGATATAATTTCCTCCCCTTCCCCTGCCAGCAATAAATAAGCTGGAAGCTGTTTTTGACTGAAGAGTCATCAGCTGGAACTCATGAAAAAGGAGGCAAATAGATAAGCGGCGTAACCAAAGGTGGCAGTGAACTTTACTTGGCCATATGCTTGAGTTACAGGTCTCTTGACTCTCAGGCTTAATGATGTTCAGCAAACGTGCTGCATGGCAACACTACAGAGCAAACTCCGGTACAAGAAAGTGAACCTGGAAACATGTGTCCATGCAGCCGGAGAGGGCAAAGAGAGAACTCAGAGCTGGAGAAGAAGAAAAAGAACTGGTGGGAGCACAAGATAAGCTGGTAATTGAGAAGACTGCACACTTAGTCCAACTAGCGATGAGGAATGGACAGCCAAGGAGCTCTTGGTAGCTGGTTGCGGTGGGTTAACCCTGGCTGGACACCAGGTGCTCACCGAAGCTGCTCCATCACTCACCTCCTCAACTGGACAGGAGAGACACATATGACAAAAGGTTCACGGGTCAAGATAAGGGCAGGGAGAGACTACTCTGCAATTACAGTCATGGGCAAAACAAACTCAGCCTGGGGAAAATTAATTTAATTTATTGCCACTCAAATCAGAGTAGCGTAATGAGAAATAAAATTGAATCTTAAAAACACCTTCCCCCCACCCCTCTCCTCTTCCCAAGCTCAACTTTACTCCTGATTTCTCTACCTCCTCCCCTGAGCAGCACAGGGGGACTGGGAATGGGAGTTGAGGTCAGTTCATAACACATTGTCTCTGCTGCTCCTTCTTCCTCAAGGGGAGGACTCCTCACACTCTTCCCCTGTTCCAGCGTGGGGTACCTTCCACAGGAGACAGTCCTGCACAAACTTTTCCAATGTGTGTCCTTCCCACAGGCTGCAGTTCTTCACAAACTGCTCCAGTGTGTGTACTTTCCATGGGGTACAGTCCTTCAGGAACAGGCTACTCCAGCATGAGTCCCCCAGAGAGTCACAAGTCCTGACAGCAAACCTGCTCTAGCACGGGCTCCTCTCTCCATGGGTCCACAGGTCCTGCTCCAGCACACATTTCCCATAGGGACTCAGCTTCCTTCAGGCATCCACATGCTCTAGTGTGATGTCCTTTGTGGGCTGCAGGAGGTGATCTCCTCCACCGTTAACCTCCATGGGCTGCAGGTGGGCAGCCTGCCTCACCGTGGTCTTCACCATGGGCTGCAGGGGAATCTGTTTTCCAACCTGCAGCACCCCATCCATCTTCATTGACCTTGCTGTCTGCAGAGTTACTTCTTCCATGCCTCTCTTCTGGTTGCTTTTGCACAGTTTGCTGGTTTCTTACCCCTTCTTGAATATGTTATCCCAGAGGTGCTACCACTGTTGCTGATGTGCTCAGCTTTGTCCAGCAGTGGGTTATCTTGCAGCTGGCTGGCATCAGCTCTATCGGACAAGGGGTAAGCTCCTAGCAGCTTCTCACAGAAGCTACTCCACTACCAAAATCTTGCCAAGGAAACCCAATACACTAGTATACAGAAAACTGGAACTGGTATCAGGAAGAGGTCCTTATTAGGAAAAAGAAAGCTAAAACCCCACCACAGGAGCTGACACAGAGAAAACAAGAACAGAGACACAAAATTGGATCTAATAAGATCTTGAAAACAGCAGGGAGGAACCTACTGAGTGTTCTTGGCATTAGGACAAGAACTTACATCGGAGCGGGCCAAGGTTGTCCACACCAAGCTAGAATGATCAAAGATGAGAAGGTGTAAGCTATCTCTCTGGAATTCATCCCATTCCCAAGAGAGGAATGTAAATGCATAGCAAGTAAAATTAAAAACAAACAATAGAGATTGGTTATGATAAGAAAGATTTGACTTCCAGTCACAGGTATGCAATCAGGTAAAAACAGTTTTTCTTGAAGGACTGACACCATGCAGGTGTCTGGGATACTGAGGCATGATGTGGATGACTTAAAACTGAGAAATAGAAGAGTGGAGAAGTGAGGTGACCTGGAGATGCTTCTGAATCACCACAGTGTTAAAACCTAATGGAAGAGGGCTTAGGTTAATGATGATTCAGTAGAAAATTAGAAGTTGGAGGGTCCATAGGAAAGGATGTTAAAAAAATTCTCCTGAGACAATTTGACAAACCAGTCAAACCCCAAGGGATATATGTATATACGGTTCAAGGATGTCTGTAATGTGACTATAGAGATTTTAAATACTGAGAGTTATACCCATAATGAGATTTTAATTCCTAGATGTTTATCACCTGAGACTGAGAAATGTGAAAATTACACACCATGAAAGATATTAACGCAAGGAGAAGTTCTTCTTTCATAAGAAACAAGGAAGATTAAGGAAATTAGAATGATTTGTTTCAACCTAGAAGAGTGGATAGGAATATTTTAAAGAAAGCACGTAAACTGGGAAGTGCATTTCCTTGTCTTGTTCAGGGAGCATATCTGATACCTGATTGCTTCTATGTTTCTCCCAGAAGATCTTTGTTAGCTGAAAAAAGAATAAATTGATGACAAAGTCACTTAGCAATACAACTTTCAGTGTTAAGCTAAACCACTTCAAAGAGTGGTGTTATCTCTGCATCAGAAGAAGCTTGGGCAGACATGCAACAAGCTGAGTTTGCAAACAAGTGTCTGTGTGTGAATGGCAGAGGCTGTGTACGGCAGGTTGACTTCTACTCCTCCTGTGTCTCTCACATGTAAAGCACCCTAAGGACAAGCAGAAGAGCAAAGCTCCAGGATCCTGATTCTCGGGATAAATATGCATTTGAGACGGCTTCTCTGCCAGCACAAACATCTCAAATGAAAGTTACTTGATTGGAATAATTTCTTCTGTGTCCCAGTCAGCACTAGCAAGATAACCTGGCAGAGAAAAGTAACCATGCATTTGTTTTCCTTGGCATACCTCCAAGAACCAAGCATTTTGGCCCTTTCCAGCATTATTATTGCTTCTTTCCACTACAAGCCACAGCACAAAGATCATGAGCTAGAACACACTAGAAGGTGTTGCAGTAATAAAAATAATTCCCTGCCCAGAAATAAATATTATTATAATTATATAATGATGGTAGTACATGTATTAGGTAATAGTTAAGGAAACTTAAATAACTTTATTATAGAAACACTTCAAGCTAACTCTTTAACACCAGTGTGCAAAACAAAGACATAAATAACAAAAGTAATGTGGAGTTAATTCTAATGTATTGGTAAGTCAGAAGTGGAGATAGTATTATGCCACACTACATTCAGGATATGGGTAAGAAACATTTGATTTATGGGTAATAACAAACACTTGGAACTTTTTTATCTAAATAGAAGACAGAGACCAAGCCATACAGAAACGCTTCCTTCAGTAGCAGGAGAGTGAGATGCAGAGAGTAAAAATGGTCCAAAACACCACAGACAAACATTGAGAAAACAGACAGAAAACACAGTAGGAAGGCATGAAATCAATCAAACTTAGATGAGAAACATGAATAGATACAAAAATAAATTTAATACCCCTTACCATCCCCAAGCTAATAGAACCAATATTTCCACATGAAGAAATGACAATCAAATAACCACTCCTCCCCCCAGACATATCACTCAATAAAGGCGAAGTTCATTGGAAATATTTTTGTCTAAAATTGTCTAAATAAAATTACTTCAAATTCATATGACTCTGATGAATATGATGAATAAAAGTCCACTAATCAGTTCAAAATGTTATGAGGAAAAAACTCAAAACAGCATGACAACGCCCAGTACTAAAAAAAAACCCACCCACCCACCCACTCACCACTCAAGCTGTGTAATGAAGTAGCGAAACCATTCTAGTGATGCCCATGAAAGCAACTGTTCCTATCCTCATGAACTTTTACAAACCCAAAGAAATCAACTTTTCATGAGTTCTGGTAAGAAACAAGATATTTAGATGGCAGACACTTAGATGTAAAAACCTGTTTCCTCTCACAGTAAGCTCTGCTTCTTTCTTGGTGGAAGTATAAAGAATTATAGAATCATAGAATGGTTTGGGTTGGAAGGGACCTCAAAGATCCTTCTGCCATGGGCAGGACACCTCCCACCAGACCAGGTTGATCAAAGTTCCAGCCAGCCTGGTCTTGAACACTTCCAATTCTTTCCTTGTTAAGAATATTTTATATTTACAGATGTGTTGGCACTCAGATAAAAAGAATTTTTAATTTTTTTCACCAAATTACTTCAAACAATTTTGTCAATATATTTATCAAATCAAAACAATGTGGGTAGGAAAAATATTTAATAAGGAGCACTTTTAATAAAAACAAGGACCTAGTTTCATAATAGGTACATCATTGAACACCCTCATTGTTGGACTACATGAGATTATGTGTTAAGGCTTTCTCATTTTCTTGTGCTGGAGCTTCTTAATTTATCATTAAACATTTAATAGCAAAGGGAGCATGAACTGAAACACAGACCTCTTACTTCCTAGGCAAGCACTTTACTGTTTTAGAAGACATTTCAGTTCTTTCTTTGGCCAATAAATATTTACTATTTCTTCCTCCATTTTGCCTCCAAGTTTATCTAACTAGCATTGAAATTTTTTTGGACATATGTTTAAAAAAATCAGGACGGTTTATTTCCAAATTTCTGATATGACATTTCATTTGTTCAAAACTATTTAGGAAATCTGACTAGAATTTAAAAATAGCTTTGAATCAGCCTAAACAGTACTTTTTATGGCAAATTTTAAAACAGTTCTGCTCATGACAACTCCCTTTTGTTACTTATGTTAGTTTCAATACCGCATCCAAAAATTTCACAGCTGTTCTTGAAGGGGAAGAGAATAAAAATAACCCTGACAAGTTCATTTTGAAGTGCTCCTCCAACAAGTCAAAACAGACTATTTAGCTACATAACAGTATCAGGAAAAAAAAAACAAAACACTGCAAAACCAATGGGGAACAGACTGTTTTCAAAGGAAGTAATACACTGTGCACTGAAACAACTTTAATCATTTTTACTGTCTGCTGATTTTTGCTGGCTGCATTATACCTTTGCTAAAGGACAAAACTAATGGCAAGCAACTTCAGAAATTCAAAGGCCAAAGTGCTAAGAACAGGTTGCCTTCATTTTCTTTATTGTTCATTATTCAAGTGGCTGCTTGTAATATTTAAATGGGTCGGCCAAGTCATAGCATTCACTGCAGAAACTCATTAGTGCTCATTATCTTATGACTGCTACCCTACCAGGCAGGGCAAGTGGCATGTGCAATCTATCAAGGAGGATGAGGTAAGTGACAGAGACAGCAAAAAAGAGGAAGAAGCTATTTACCACTCAAAGAAAATTGCTCCTTTCATCCTACCAATGGCTTCACAGTTGCCCATAGGTCCTTCACTGGTAGAATCATCTAAGATTCCTTCCAGGAAATACTTACATAATTTGGGGACTTTCTATGTTTTCAAGATCCTGAGCTGGAAAAAAAAGTAGGGTTTGGTCAGAAGCAGCAATGTCTGGATGTGTGCTTGCATGGATACCACAGAACTCTGGGATGTTCTTTTTGTGATAGTGATTTGCATTTCCAGTCCTATTCCTCCTAAATTCTAGAAGACAAATAGAAAACAGCCTAGTAACAGCTAAACAGAATGCCTTAGTGGCATTTGTTTTCCTTTTCCTGGATATGACACTTCTCCTGTGAGTGAATATAAAGTTCCCGAGCACTACTGGCAATTCAGACCTACACTGCACCAGCCAAATATTTTGTAAGATTTTAAGCACTCATCGACCTTTGTCTTTTCTGCCCCGAGCTCCCCCAGCCGGGCAAGGGCTGTCTCAGGCACATGGCTGGTAGCTACAGCTGGGCACAGAACTAATCACAGCTACCGCACGGCACCTGGCTCCTGGCCTTTAGCCTCTAATTACAGTTTGGCACTTAAACTTGCAAATATTGATTGGTGAAACATTTTATGATAATCATGTGGAAACGTTTAGCTGCTCGCTCCTTAATGATATTACTGGAAACATTTTGTAGCTCATTTGGCCACCCTATCATCTTGGCACTTAGAGGCTTCACCTTCATACAAAGAAGCCCACGCTCCACAGAGGACTTCACACCTCGGCTGACAGCCGCCAGCCATTTACACAGATGCCTAATGTTCTGCATAGAGCTCATTTTGTTCTGGCAAAGAGAATAATTTAAGAGTGTAGAAAGACAGCTATATGCTTAAACAAATAGAGACATGTAACTGGGCTCGTACACAGGCATAAAATGAGGGTGATGACTACAAGGAGGAGGGAGTGATAGCAAAATATAAAAATAAAAAATAAACACATTACAATTTTATAGCACTTCACTTTGTCTTAGAATCACACATGCTTTTTTATTTTTTTATTTTTTTTTTATCACCTAGGATAATTGTATACAAAAGCTTTCATTATGTTGGAGAGATTAATGTACTTCAGTACAAAGTCCCTGTTTCCTCTAGAGTACTCTCATTCGTGTTGGCTTGAAATCCTTCTGGGATATTCTGAATCCCACAACAACATACTGCAGAATTTACAAAATTTCTTTGATATTAATACTCTGATAGCAGCAAGGGAGCACAACAATAAGAAAGGATCTATTGTGCTGGGAGCCCTAGCAACAGTGTCCCAATCTCAAAAAGGTTAATCCCCCATTTCATTGCATCCTGATGCCTTGCTGATAGTCCCCACTGAAAGTGTTCATGTGCAGCCTTCTGCAATTTCCTGAAGACAGATTGATTCTGGTTTTGGGGGTGGGGAATGTTTCCTTAATTTGCATGACAAAAAATGAAAATTAAATTGGTTCAGTAAAAAACAAAAGAATTCTACAGGGCAACCCCCCATTTTTGTGTGTGTGAAATGGATTTCATCAGAACAATGCACAGAGCAATACAGCAAGCTGCTGAAGATGACTGGGATTAAAGAAATGTTTGAAGCTGTTCATGTGAAATGATCTAAGCAAAGACTAGTGAACAGTGGATTTTAATGATTATAGTGAAGAAGTAGATGAGCTCTGGGACAGATGCTTTATTCCAGATCTTTTATAATATGTCTTCATTTTCTCTGCTCTATTTTATATTACCAATAAAAAGAGTGGGTTTTTTTTAATTGCACATTAAGGTAATGAGTGTCAGGAAAATGTGTCTTGTGCTGCATGTTACTCAAATGTGAAGCATGAGTTTTCTTTGCAGTTTTGCTTTATTGCTAAGCACTTCTAAACTTTCTTGAATGTTGAGATCCAGGATCACAGCTGGGAAATGGATGCAAAAAACTGAATAGCTCTTCACAGAATAACCGTAGGAGCCACATAGATCCTTCTGCTTGATTTTTTTTGTAGTAAGAAACGGTACTTAGATCCCTATTTTAGACATCTAAGCCACCCTCCCTTCTTAGCTACAGAAAGCAGTTGTATGGAAATTCAGGCCATCAAGTTACAACGGTTGAGGGAAAGTTTTGAAGGAGCCTCTTTTTCTTGCTGGCTAGAGGGGCAAACCTATCCTAGCACTGGATATTCGCAGTACGATCTCTAAGTTGTTGACAGTGTATACTTCAATAAATCAGATTTCAGTGATTCTACATTCAAAATCTCAATGACTGTACCTAAGAGGTACATTTTCATATTGTCAACATCGCATCCTACCAAGACTACAGAGAAATTCAGGAGAGTCGTCAGTGGTCCACATCCGCTTTCCTAGCATGTGAGCTGCAAAGCCTCGTCCCCTGAGACCTCCTCCTGCTGCTGCTCCAAATGGGAGTTCTGCCAAGGCAGCCTGGCAACCCTCAGCTTTTTGTGTCCTTACCCTTGGTTGGTTTGCTGCCGAATAACAAAACAGGCAGCTCAAAGAAGTCACCCTGCCAAACAAAGGCACACACACGTTTCCCTGGTGGAAAGCAGAGAGGTTTTATTTTTTTTTTCCATCGTCTCTGCAGAGTCAGTAAACAACAGGCTCTGGCAGCTGGTATCCCTGCGCTGACTTGGATGGCCCTGGAGATGAGGGTAGACTGCAGGTTCATACCTGCTCTAATTTACTCCCCTGCGTTTCACAACAATTTCAGCAACAGTGACTAGGAAAGCTGCACAAATGTCTTACTAAGGTATGTTTGGCCTTTAAGCTTTAGAAATCTTAAACAGCCCTCATTAAGTGAGCTATATATACAGCAAATATTTAGCATTGTGTATATACAGATTGCTTCTTGCGTCTCCAAAGAAACTGTGTGTCGACATTTAGATGAATGTTCAGATTCTTTTCTGTAGAGCATGATGCAAAGCTAAAGAGCCCGATCACAATAGAGGGTGGTTTTTTTTTCATTATTTGTGAAAACACTATCCTTTGAATACTCAGTGAATTAAAGCTGATCTTTCTTTCAAGCAAATCTGCCTTCTTAAGAAAAGCAAAGTGTGGAAGTTGCAGTATATAGAACTATTTCCCTCATTCTCTAGAAATCAAATATGTTTTCAAATTTGGAAGTGAGGTATGCCATAATTAGAGACATTGCAGTTAGTTCCAAAGGGAGCTGACAAGCAGCAAAACAGATTTTACAGATATCTTCATTAGAACTGTTCTTGTAATCAGAACTGGAAAAAAGTCTTCTCAAGCAGCAGAACAACAAAGAACGCAAAGAGAAGAGGCTTTTTTTTTTTTTTTTTTGCTTTTAGCAGAGACAAATCAGTGTTTTGTTTCAGGTATCTGAAGCCCAGCTGTCTCTCAGAAACACCTAAGATCCTATATACTCTCTGGCTCTAGACCCCTGCTGGCCAAGACTCAGGTCAGTGAAAAGGGGATTTTTTGTGTCACTGATGTACTGTGCTGGACCTGCGAAGAATAATGTCTTCAACATGACTTATGTTGCAGGTTAGCATTGATGAGAATGTGACATACAGTGAAAACATCTAGCCTATTGAATGTAGTCTAAATTAACACATGGACTTCCCATTAAGTCAATTGTATGTATCTGGAGGTATGTACGTGCTCTGGGGATGCCTACTGTATAAGCTTATAACAGGAGAAGCCTGATCAATTTTTCTGGAAGAGAAGTCCAATTTTTCCAGCAACATAAGTCGGTGGAAATAAAAATCACCCTAAGACAATTGGCAGGGAAATATGAAGTCAGTGAATGAATATGGATATGAAGTTGGTGAAAACTGAGATGTGAATAGCAAGAGAGAAGATCACAAGTTTTGGTATGTTGCCCATATCCAACCAATAAAGTATTGCTCAATTTCTTTTGACAAGACATTGCTCTTAGCGCATAGGAGAAAGAAATATGCACTCATTTGCACAAGAAACTTTTGTTCAACTGCAGAATGATATACAGAGATCCTATAGTTATGGATCTGTGGATCATGATACCAGAGCTTCCTGGAATCTATTTCTACCATTGAAATAAAAGACAGTTATAGTTCCATCTCCTGTAAAAGAAACTTCAAGATAATAAGAGTATTTCTCCATCAGGTACAACATATTTCAGCAGTTATCGGAGGCCTAACAGTCCAGTTTGGCATTTGGGTGGCTGAAAATTCTGAGGTAACCTTTCTCCAAAGCTCTGCTGTTCTGTTTTGATACAGAACTGTGAGGAGTGTAACCAAGTGAAATATAGCATATTTGACAATATAACATCCCTTGCCCCAACACAAGCCTTTATCAGAAAAGCTGTCCTTACTAGCCAAATTTGTATTAGCAGTGGGATTTAATGGGTGCCAAACATTCCTCCTTAGAGCACAATATGTAATGGACGTGTGGGTTTCCTGTGCCACTGATGGCTGCTCTAGTGTATGTGCTCTGGATTAAACGTCATTAAAATCCAATGATTCTCAATGTAACAAGATAATGCAGTGCCCATTCTGGTTTTGGCAATTCTCAGAAATAATTAATGAAAGGTCTGGAAAGTTATTTGGGTTCTCTGGACCTTGAATACTGGATTTCACAACAGGCTTTATTGTGAGCACATTCTTTTATCTGTTAAACCACACCTTTACATATCCTACCATTCCTGTTCTGCTTGGTTTCAAGGCTTTGGAGATATCCATTGAGTACAACATCTCGAAAGTGCCTTTTTTGATCCTCTGAGTTCACAGATTTTTCCGGCATTTTTCCTAGATACAACTCCCAGCACCTTGATTATCTACATACCAGAGATAAGATATTTTTTTTTTAAATTACAGAGAATTTATATCATTCTTACATTGGCCCTCCAGAACAACCTCCCAGGCAGATCAACTATGCAAGCCTTTTTTTTTTTTTTTTTTCTTATGCTGTACAAAAGAACTACTACACTGAAACATTTTGAGTTGTAGGGATACCTGAGCTAGTTTGATAACAGCCTGCATAAATGTCTACTTTGGGATCTTTATATGTCCTGTAGTCTCTCCTATCTTGGCTTCACTGTTATCAAGACCCAATCTTGCAAGTTTAAAAGTCTCTATGAACTGCAATTTATCTTCTAAGTTCTAGGATAGCCATAACCTTAAAAATAAGAGGGTTGTCTCTGCCTACTCAGTCCTTCACCTCTTCACAGAAAAGGCTCAGTTTCTAGATGTTGAAGTTCTGACTTATGTGATGTGCCTGACTACTGGAATGAAAGAGAAAACACGAAATGTAATTCTCTATTATTAGACAAATATGTACAAAGTGCAGTGGACAAGAAAGTCAAGCCTTGGTAAACAGCAAGAAGCATAGGATCTTAACTAGCCAATACAAGTTGAGGAGATCAAACGCTCTTAACCCATTTTTACTCAGCACTGCAGTCTGACTATACTTGATTTATATGCTTTAACATGTGAAAGGGCAGCCAGTGGCTAAAAACCTAAAGAAAGCAGGCTGTGACTCACATATTAATTTATAAAAGTGTACTGGGTCTGGCCAGGATGGAGTTAACTTTCTTCTTGGCAGCCCATATAGTTCTGTTTTGGATTTGGGACCAAAACACTGTTGATAACACAGAGTTGTTTTAGCTGTTGCTGATCAGTGCTTGCACACCATCAAGGCTTTCTCTGTTTCCCACTCTGCCCCGTGCCAGTGAGTAGGCAGGGGGTGGGCAAGAGGCTGGGGGGGAACACAACCAGGACAGCTGACCCCAACTGACCAAAGGGATATCATGCTCATCAGTAAAAACTGTCGAAGAGCATTACAATTTTCCAATATACCTGCTGCTTGGAGGTTGGCTGGGTATTGGTCTACTGGTGGGAAGTAGTGAGTGATGGGGTTTGCATCTCTTGTTTGTGGTTTTCCCCTTGTTGCTTCACTTCATCTGTCTTTATCTCAAACCTTGCAGGTTTTTTGCTTTTGCTCTTCTGATTGTCTCCCCAACCCCTCTGGGGGAGACTGAGTGGCTGGTTGGTGCTTAGTTTGGTTAACTGACTGGCCAGGGTTAACACCAACCCTCTACAGCATGTCAATTCCTTGTTTTAGAGAAGTAAAAAATAAAAGACAACAGCATAATAAATCCAATCTTTTTAATTGTTAGAGATATCACATTTATTGTGGAACCATATCACCCTAGTTGCTGAGTGCAAATGTCTAGTACCTTCAAAAATAAAGGGTTTCCAGTCTTCTCCTAAACAAATATGGTACAATTGTATAACTATAGTAACAACCAGTATTACCTTATATTAAAAATGCATTTTATGAGAGGATGTGGTTTGTGAAGATCATGTGTATGCATCAGCTTTGTCCACAGCTTCAGTTTATATTCCATATAGTATATTACCAAAGTAATGAATCCCATGCACTCAATTTAACACCTTTGACACCTTTTACTCCCTTGGCATTTTTCAAGTTGGAAATCTTTTTATAGAGATCCCTTCCCTTAAATTGCACAAAGTTGACAATCACATGTCAGCGAACCCAAGACTTTCTGCCAGAGGCAGAGAGCAAAGGCAGCAGCAAACCCTATTTCAGAGTACAGTTCTTTCCATTAGTCCGGGGATTGGCAAAATTATCAAGGGAGTGAAAAATAGCCACCAAATATACAAACCTGTCTCCAAAATCCTTGTGGTTTTTCAGATTTCCCTCTCTTAACTCCAACTTCTCCTCCTCCCACAGCTTTCACAATAAAAAGGGCAAACCTCAGAATAATCTGATAAGTGCCTACATATTTGTGGATTCCATCTCATCCTAGTGAGGACTCCCCACAGCATGAGGGTCTAAAAATATACCTCCCACAGAATTATACAACCTGAAGAAAATTCACAGAACTTCAAAAGCAATCTAAATCAAAGACTCTTCATACTTTTTAAATTTCTGAATTACTTCATCTGAAATATAATTAAAAATTTGTGCATATTTATTTTTATTTTATCCAAACCAGTTGAGCATACCTAATTTATACCACAGAGGATGAAGATGATGGGGAAAGGACAGCTGGGTTGATTATTTTGCTTCATTCATAATGCAGTTTCCTTCCCCTCCTGACACATGAAACATCTCAGTGGTTTAATGTTCTCCCTCCCTTACTCTGAAAGTACCAATGAAATATCTTCCCCCTGACTGATCAGATAGTTGATTTTAAATTAAACAGCTGTGTCCAGACACAATGCACATATATCTCTGTTGCATGAATTGTAAACGAATTACCAACGTTTGGGTTTTTGACCTCCAAACAGTTAATTAAGGTTTGTCTTAAGTGAATAGTATAACAGTGATGTTACTAGTGATAATGTAAAAAGGTTTGGCAGTTTGAGTCCAGTTCTCATTAGGCAAGGATGACAATACTGACTGTTGTGTAAAGGAGCTGGAACTGTATGGGCAGTTACAGCAGAGAGGAGATCTTGGGAGACGTGGAGTAGCTGAGTGCATGCTTTACTTTCATGGTGGATAAAAAGCCTTTTGGCAGCCAGGAGTCATTGCTTTCCTGGATCAGTAACTGCAGGCAAACTTTTTAAAAATGAAAGTTAAAAAGCTATTTAGTACATCACGCCGGACAGGACTTTGAATATGGGACCCACTCCATGGTGATAAAACAGTACTAAAAATGGTGGGATCCACAGTACATTGCTAAGGCAAGTAACAGGGTGAGAAATCTTGTGCTCAGAGAGAAGTAGCCTCCTGAAGTTCTTCAGTTCCCTTGGTGCATGGGAGGCCAACCTTTCCTTGGTTGAGACACCTAAGTAAGTCAGCCCAGCTTGCCCTTTGGAGGCCTTCAGTCACCTCTTCACATGCAAGTAAGGACTGGAAAAGACTGTGTCACAAGACTACAAATTTCCAGGTGCAAGTCAGATACCTGAGGAGGACAAGTTGGTTCCTAGCCCATTTTTCCTTCCTGCTAGACTGTCGTATTAATTCCTGCAATTATTTTCTGTTAATTGCTCGAGAAGCCAGTGGATCAAGTATGTCATTCACCTTTCTTCTTGCCACGCGTAAGTTAAGTTTACCTTTAATTCACCTGTGTGTAGTGTAAAGTAGTTTCACCATGACTGGCTGCTAAACAGTGCTTAATTCAGCCATGCAGATCTGCAAATCACAAGAACAATGAATCACCGTTTATATAAACCAGAAAATCTTGCTCTGTGCTAAGAATAATTCAATCTGTCTATAAAAAAGATTGTCCACAAGCGGCTTCCCCCCTCAAAAATGCTTCTACTTTCTTCTTTCCTATCATTTTTTGAAAATTCAATGATAAGAGCAAAGTCTAAAGTGCTAGCAGTAGTCCAAATGATGAGAAAAGTTTTTTTGTGTCTTTCCCCCACCTTCACTTGTATAGTTCTCTTTTTCAAACAATTCTCCAAAACAATGTATCTCTCTGACAGGAGTTACAGGAACATGCTTATGCATACTCTCCGATCTCATTTCTGTGTCCAAAATCTCACTTGAGGGTTAATTTAAACCAGTTTCAAGCAGCAGTGTATTCTCCTGTGGAAAAATGAGTGGCATATGTCTTTACATTCAAAACCTGATTTTTCATTCGTTGGCAGATTCATTAGCGAAGGGATGGCCAGAAGAATATAATGTGAGTAAGGGTTTTCAGGTAAAGCTTAAAATATGAATCAAAGAATCACAGGATGATTGAGCCAGGAAGGCACCTCTGGAGATCATTTAGTCCCAGCTCACTGGTGGGGGTCAGCTAAAGAAGGTTGTTCAGGGTTGTAGCCAGTTGGGTTTTTAATATCTCCAAGGATGCAGACTACAAAAGCTCTCTGGAAACCTCTTCCAGTGTTTGACTGCTCTTGACTACCCTCACAGTAAATAAGAGTTTGCGGGTTCTTGTCTTTAAATGGAACATTCTGTGCTTCAGTTTGTGCCCGTTGCCTTCTATTCTCTCACTGGGCATCACTGAAAAGACCCTGGCTCCATCTTTACTCTCCCCATTGGGTATTTTTACACATAGAAAAGATCTCTATAAGTCTTCTCCTTTCTAGAAAGTCCCAGCTCTCTCAGCCTCTCCTCATATCGCTCTCTACAACAACCTGAAAGGAGGTTGTAGATAGGCGGGGTTGGTCTCTTCTCCCAAGTCACAGCTGATAGGACAAGAGGAAGTGGCCTCAAGTTGTGTGAGGAGAGGTTCAGATTAGATGTTAGGAAATTTTTTTGCACTGAAAGGGTTATTAAGGATTGGAATGGGCTGCCCAGGGAAGTGGTTGGGGCACCATCCCCGGAGGTATTCAGAAGATGGGTTGACATAGAGTTAAGTGACATGGTTTAGTGATGGTTTTTAATTAGAGTTAGGTTGATGGTTGGACTAGATAATCTTAAAGGTCCCTTCCAACCTAGACAATTCTATGATTCTATGATTCTATATGGTCCAATCCCTTAACTTCCTTTGTGTCCCTTTGCGCTACTTGCTCCAGTATGTCCATGTTTCTCCTGTACTGGGGAGCCCAGAACTAGACCCAGAACTCCAGATATGTCTCACCAGTGCTGAGCAAAGGGGAAAGATCACCTCCCTCAACCTGTAGGCAACGCTCCTTCTAAGACTGTTGGCCTTCTTTGCCATGAAGGTGCATTCCTGGCTCATGTTGACTTGTGACCTGAGCAGAATGCTCAGGGTCTTTTCTGCAAAGCTTCTTTCCATCTGATGGGCCCCCAGCCTGTGCCGGTACACGATGTTATTCCCTCGATGTGAAGGGCTTTGCTTTTTCTTTGCTGAACATCATAAAATTCTGGTCAACTCATTTTTCCAGCCTCTCAAGGTCACTGCCAACATGAACCTAGGTTTATAATTTGCTTTTCAGGTACTCTTAATATATAATGAAGCAAGTTCATGATCTTATATTAAAAAACAATCTATATTCACTACGAAGACCGTAATTTAATTTTTGTTTGAACTAGAGCTGCTCTTTTAGAGAAGTATTCAAATGTAATTGTCATTTTCCAGTAATAAGTGAAAACAAACAAAAGTCTTTCTCTCCTCCTAGGCTTTAACCCTTGACATCAGTGTGAAAACTCCCATTTCATTTTTTGCTAAGTAAGTATCTAACTTGGACTTGCAGTTGGCGGAATTTAATCTTTTAGACTGGAAAACTGTGTATTCTCTGACTTGAATTTTCCATATGGGAACTCTAGTCTACGTTCAACTTTATTTTTCTTTAAGTCTCCTAAAAATTTGGTGAGTTCCCTGTAGCTACCATGATAAGATGTATCTCCTCACTCATGTCATCATTCTCAGTTGTCTGAGGTGTCTCTCAGCTCTCTTGCACTGTTGAAAGTAGATCACCATGCCATGTCCTGGTACTAAAATTCAGTAGTAATAGAGGTAGGGTTTGTTTGCCTAAGTGTAGGTGCCTAGTGAAAACTGAGATGCCCAAGTGTATCTTGCCTAGCTTCTAGTTGCCACCCCAAACGGGTCTTCATCTCTGGTAGGTCCTTTGTCACATCTGTGCAATGTGTTCAGGTGTTTTTGGTACTGAACAGCACTTCATATAGCACTAGACACCTGTTCAGGCATCTGAGTCTTACACACAGTGTCCCTACACACAGCTCATCAGTTAATGTATACATCCACTCTATCATGTTAATCTCTTGATCATAATATTGCATGAGAAATGATGTTCATCTAAATATTTATCTCTGTTTTTTTCCAGAGTCATTTCTTCCTAGGGTAGCAGCTGTTATCCTGCTTGTCCTACAGTCTTATTCTTTTTCTTGGCTTTGGTTGTACATTTCAGTTGGTGCTGAAATTTCCACTTTACTGAGCAAATTAGAATACCCCCAAACCATGTTCTCATTATGTTTCCAATTTTCTCAGTCTTTGAATATCAGAAAGCTGTATAATAATATAAGAAAATTGTCTTCATGTTGTCTTCCAAAGGCTAGAAGGATGTAATTCTTAAAAATGTCCCTTTAAAGTGATTTAGTCCTTATGATTATAGGTAGAGACATACCAATCAACCTTCTAATGAAAGGCATACTTTTTTCATATCATTCAGTCTCCTAAATGTTTTAGTGCAGTATAACATTTCAGATGCCTTACAGAAATCTAAATATGTCAACATCGTGTGTAATCTCAGAGTATTTCATTTTCTGTTCTGCATTTAGAAGAATTATAGAGCTCCCTGTTTACTGTACGTTTTGTCCTTTGGCTTCGATTTTGTATGTACTTAAAGAAAGGTACATCAGCATTAAGACTGTCAGTCTGATGCAGTCATACAAATGCGAACGATTTATTTAAATGAAAGGAAAAGTGGATTTTATCCTGGCTGATGCTAATGGGCCAGTACATCTTCATGAATCATAAAAGAACAAAGTGCCCTCGTCTATACAAACATTTAGCTAAAGTCTAGTAGGATGGCACCCTGAGGGTAGCTTGAGGACAAGGAGAAAATGGTGACTGAAGGAGAAAGAGCAGCCAAATGCAGTTCGAGCTGCACCATCCCACTGCTTACTGTCCCAGGGCGGGAACTTGAAGATGACTCAGAAATCATACAAACCTCCAGGAAAGATATCCGTGTTTGAGATCAATCTCAAGATTCCTGCTAGGAGGAGGAAGCAGAGGACTATCTCTTTCTGCTTGGCAGTGCTGACTTTTGGTTCCTGTGGGCTCAGCAGAAGGTGCAGGATAGTTTTGAGCTGAGGGAATATTTTTCTGTCTTTCCCTGGCATGCTCTGTGGGATGGTGGGGACACATCAGTGGAAGGGAACTGGGGCATATTGTCAAGTGGGAATTTGTGCTACACTCGTTGTAGGAGATGGCTCATTACTGTTCAACTCACCCCCTCTGCCAATATTTCTTATCTACCAAAGACTTAATGTTAAACTCTTAAACTCATTTTAATTTTGTTACACCATCATGTGAATACTGCTCAAGGGTGTCATTTCATGAAATTCCCAAACTGTAAAAAAATCCCGAAAAATCCAAAACAAAAAAAAAAGGTCCCAAATTCCAAAATCATTACAAGCAGAAACAATATACATTTTATAGAAAATATTCACCGCAGGTCTCATTTTCAAGTGCGGTAGTGTTTGGTTATCTTTGCATGACTAACACCCCCATCTAGATGTCCCAAAACAGGCACTTAAAACTGATGAGAAACACATATTTTTCCATTAGAACTCTAAGTCCATTTATGTGATGATTAATTCTATCCTAAATTTTATGATGAAATTTTGATAGTAAAATAAAATGTAAAGGTAATTTCACATACAAATATATGCCCATTTTTTTACACATATCCATTCAAATGCATCTATTTTTATATAGTCAAGTATATGTTCAATACGGAACATTTTACTGCATTTCTCCCATTCAGTTAAGTTGTTCTGTAATGAAACAATAGCTCTATTTTACCCTATTATCTGGGTACAAATATCTGGTGGGAGTAGGGAAAGGATCCACATAACTGATGCTACAGTACTGTTGGATGAGGGAAGCATGAAGAGAAAAGATGCACAGCCCCTCCAACAGCATCCAGCTGTTCTTTTCCTCTCAGTGTTAAAATTGCGGTAGTTCTTATAGCCAGATTATTACCTTAAAAATGTTTCCAGAATATCTTATTCAGTTAAGTAGGTGTTTTTCTTTAGTCCTACTGTACAATCAGCCTGCATGAGTAACTGTCTAAGAATGTTTACAGGACATTTAATCAGCAGGAGATACTTACATTTACGGAGGTAATAGGAAATCCCCTGTGGCTTTGTACCCAATTTAGTCATCTTTAAAGCTTAGTATATTTACTGTTGCAGCTGGGAACTGGTACTGTCAAAAGATTCTCAGGGTAGAAAGAAAATTCAGCACCTCATCTGCCTGAAGTGAAATTTCCCAGGTTTCAGGAAGATCTAACTGTTCTGCTAGATCAGGGAATTATGGTCCTTGTGCCTTGAAAATTTTAAGTAGAAATTCATTCCTGAAAACATAAAAAAGACCCCAGAAAACTTGAGGATTATTTTTCTTTATGAATGGAGAGTAATAAAAAGAGTGATCTTTAATAATTAAGTATTCAGTATGGAACCTACATTCTCAACACATGGAGAAAGAAGTGCCCCCAAATCTTAAGAAACGAACATCAACACTGAAAAAAGATTGGAAAGACCTCCTTGCTATATCTTTCAAATCATACCAGATCAGGGCCGGCATAGCCAGCTGCCACCCATCAGTACCACATACCATACTCAGTCCCTGGCTCTTCTGTCTCATATTCTGAAGCTCTACTTATTCTACCCTGATATAGATGAGAAACATGTACCTGAAAGCATTAATCAAATTGAAAAAAATAATTTATATTCTCTGGGATTAGCCAGCATATTTTGCCTACTCATTTTCTTCCAGCTCGTGTTGGAATTAATTCCTTTTCGGAGAAAATGGGAGCTAAAATGTTGTTCTCAACTTTTGATTAAAGTGTGAGATATCATATAAGGTTTTATATGAAAATAAATTAGGAAAGGTGTTGTAGCATTACATAATGTCACAGGAACTGATGCAATGCAACAAGGCACAGTCTGAACCATATTATTCCTGACATTTAAGCAGATTTTGTCCTATTGTTCTTTTAATTTTTGCACTACTAAGCCCAGATGCTTTGGACTGAACATTTCCCTTGATGCTCTGGGGCAGCGCCATAGCCTTCATTGCTATTTTTGCTTGCCAGCAGATTCCATCTCTGGTGATATATCACATTTTGTTTGACAGAATGAAGAAGAGACCAGATTGCTTGGTAAAACTAAGAAATGGAGAAAATTGTCCATTTTACCAACTTTAAAAAAAAAATATTAGCAAAGTACTTAAAGCACAAAGACGGCTGGTGTCACTCCTGAGAAACTTAATGGTAAACCCTTGTTTAAGTGTCTGTTAGATAAAACCTCCCGCGCTATCAATAGTGGCAAAAGGGAGCAGGTGAAGAAACAACTTAGTGAAGCTGTTCACAACATAGAGCAAAAATTGCAGGATCAACTAGTGGGAAAAAGGCCATCTAGTATTCTCCATATCTAAAGCCAGATTGCGTCATTAAAAGCAGATATATCTGTGGAGTTCTTCTGCCTTGATCTTATATCGGAGAAAAGAAATATTCACGACTAAGAATCATAAAATAGGGGATCAAGAAAAATAAAAGCTGATCCTCATTAAACAAGGATATAGGGCTCAGTTCCTGAATGTAGCTTAACTAAGTTTCAATTCATCATACAGAAAACAAATGGGAAGCAGAAACTTTGAAAAAGTCAGCCAAAGCAGTAAGTTATCAGAAAACCAATTCTGACATATGGCATCTCCATTTCCAAAAAGGACTAGAAAGTTATCCATTACAAATTAGCTCTCTCACAGATGTCTCAAAGGGAACAGCTATAATGATCATGATGCTTAAAAATAATTAATTCTTTTGCAAGCTCCTGACTTCTGGATTGAAGCCTCCTTTCACATGCCCTGGCCCTGAGATTGGCTTCTAACCAAGTTCTGGAGAAATTCAGAGCATCTTAATGGCTGTTTTGAATTCTGCCAGTGTAGAGGCCGGGATTGTTTGATGTAACTTTACATCTACAGTGCAGATAACATTCTTGTGGATTAGTTAAGCTCCGTATACCCTGAAACCAAAATGGCTTATCCACACTAGTTGTTATGTTGTATGTACCTGGGTTGGTTTTTTTTTCATGAAAACTTACATTTTGTGGTCATAGTCCTAGACTACAGACATGTATATCACAAAAGCTGCTAGAGTGGGCACAAGCAGGTGTTCCCCTTCTTGTGACCGGTCTCTGTGAAGCTTTGGCAGGACCATGCTGCCCTGGTTATCTATCTTTGGCTGCAGGGCTTCCTAACGTTACGTCAGCTTGGGCAAGAGATGCTCAAGTCTGTCTGGAAAACACCCTGTACACACTCTCCCTGACTCTAAAAAGGCTGCCCCAAGATGAGCCATGGTATAAGCTACAGCAGAGTCAAGGGTGTTCCTTACTTAAGCAGGGAAGCAATTAGGGATGAGACTATTACCTCTCCTTTGAAGAGGTGAACGATATTCCTTATAAAGCATATATAGCCCTGTTTTTTGTGATGCAAAGAAAGAGTGGAACAGAGCAGAGACAGGAAACTCTAAAAGTCACCCTACAGCCAGCTTTTCATTATGCAATGCTGCAGTGCTTGTGCCGTAAGGGTGAGTGAGCAATCTTCTAGATGAAAATCAGCTGTAAAGAACAAAATGCCAGCACAATCTTCTGATGGTTGGTTTTCAGTGCTCCCTCTTTTTGCATTTCTGCCCTTATAAATAATCTATGCTTAATCAGTGTACTGCTGGGCTTATTGTTAGAGATGAACATGAGACCAGAGAAGCAGGGGAGGAGTTAACTGCTGTGCCACTACTGCACTTGGTTGCAGGTTTCCTAGCCAAGGGTTTTCTTTCATGGATTTAACTGATGTGATAAGACACACCTGTCAAACCTTTGAAAGGTGACTGGTGACTTTGTGTACTGCCCTGGGAAGGCAGCAATTTAGAGTGATGAACTCTGAGAAACAAAATTCTTTCAAGGTCTCCAACTGCGCATGCAAAAAGACTGAGGTACCCATTTGAATTTCTTTGAAAATAAAAATACATATTATTAGAACTATGATTTAATCATAATATGGCTGATTTCTAGGCACTACACAGATTTGCTTACCTCCAAACTGCTTTTTTCCTCTTTCCAGGATGTACCTCTGTAAAACGAGAGTGTTGTCTGACTTCCTTACCTCAGTTTGTACTGTATTATCCTGCCTGAATGCACCGAGAACCATACTGTGCAAACTCTCTGGGTATGAAATAGCATCAGATACAGAGCAAATAGCTTGCAAAGAACTCCTGTAACTATGGCTGAAACCAGCTGGATTTCTCATACCTGAAATTATGAAAGTTGAGATGGATAGCTTACTTTTTCTGTGGTTAAGATTGGGATGGAGAAGGACAAGACCAAAGCAGGTTTTGGATGCGATCCTACGGGCATGATCTATGAACTGCCTGACAATATCTCTTGGGGTAGCGGATGCATCTCCTGGATGCCTGCTCATATTAAAGTTTCTTTGATCAAATGTTTTGTAGGTAATTTTCTGGAAAAGGCCAAGCCTAGATGTTTGGAATCAGAAATACTTTTTTTTTTTTCTTCCCTCAAAATATTGACAATAGACTTATGTTTCTAGTCCAGTATCCCTGCATTTGTTGGAATAGTCAGTGGGCAAGTACCTAGCAGCTTTTAGGGGAGCTGTGATCCAGCGATCCTTTCCCAATGCTGTGTTCCCCCTCACTACCTATACATCAAGATGTGCTATGGGTATATGCAGAGTTCTCCCTGTGGAGTTTTCAGGAGCAGAATGTAGCCCTTCCCATCTGCCTACATGAGGGAACAAGGGAGGGATCTAGTCTGAAATTTTCAGAGACTCCTGGTTTACTTGGTGGTTTAGTGGGTTTCTGGTTTTGGTTGTTTTTTGTTGTTTTTTTTTTTTAAGAGGTCAAATGATAAAAATCTGGTATGTTTTGCTGAAAAGTCAACTCTGGCAAATTATTATTTTAAAGAAACACCTTTTGAATAAGTTTTCCTTTTTTTGTTTGTATTAAATTAATACTATTGTTAAACATATGCCAATTGTGAAGAATGGAGTGGTGTATGCAATGTGTTTGCCTTATGTTAGCATCTGCTCAGTGATAGATGTGATTCATGTCTTCTCTGGGCCAGAAGAGTGAAAGTCGGTGTGCTGACTGGATTACATTTGTACCTGTCTAGACATGCCTACCTGGAGACCAACAAGATATGGTGCTGTCTTGGTGATAACAGAGACTGTCAAAACTGGACATTAACTTCTTAAAGACTGGCAGCCAAGGGGGACAGAGCACATGCAAATGCTGTGACTAGAGTTCCAAACCAAGGACCAAGGTGTCTGGACATTTTGCAAGGAAGGTGATTGCCTGGTGCAGGGAATGGAGGAATCCTGGGGGTGGTGAGGCAGAGAACTGAGTAATGCTGCCAGTGGGGAAGTGTGTGCATATTTTGTTTTCTTCATTTAAAGCAAAAGGGACTTCTAATAACTAATACCTTGTTTTTAAAGGTTATTGCAGACCTGCCTTGTGCCCTGGCTGCAGAAGATGTCAGACTGCACCACAGCTGCTGAAAGAGTCGGTGTGAAACCTAAAGAAGCCCACAGTAGGAGCCTTGTTTAGGACAGGAGTCCGGGTTGAGCAATAAACAGTCACATACTGAGTAAAAGCTGGAGGTGATTTTGCTCCTTGAAGCTGGTGCCAAACTAAAACATTTTGTTTTCACTTCTTGAAATGTCTCTATCAGCCCCCAAATTGTTATGAAAGTTACAGGGAGTTTCTAGAAGCTTTATTTCCATTCTGGAGTGGAAGGAACTTTGAAATAATGGGAATGAATCAATTCCACCTCATCCTTCATCACTGAAAGTATTGTTCTGCATGGGCACCTTGGGTGACCATCTTTCATTTTATGAAAGAGTGGCTCATAGTAATGGCCTTGAGGAGGCTTGCGGAGTAGAAAAGATATGATCTGTTAATCACTGTTACCTAGTTCCATTCTTGTGCCATGTTAGATCCAAACAGTGAGTTGTCAGAAGGGTAAGAATCAATTTTAAGCAGTAAAATACATCAAACTGTGTAGTCTGATAAATTGTTCCAGTACAGATGAATGCCTTTTTTTGTTTTGTTTTGTTTAAGCAGCTGTCAAGTGCACAGCAAGCAAGATAAATCCTACCGTTGTCTGTGTGTTTTGATCAGCACATCTGCAAGACTAACATCTGCTATTGCGTTTTTGTACTTGCATGATATTTTGCATCCAGGTCACAAGAAAATTTTAAAATAGAAAATGATAATTCAAAATACATAATACTTAAGGAAAATTTAGTGTATGTTAAAAATAAAAATTACATTTTTCCTTATATTGAAAAGTGAAAAGGGAGAAGAAATCTTATGCTTGTATTGCAAACTTCTTTACCCACTCCTAAGAGCAGGTGTGCACCCCTCTATGGGCTTCATGTAGCTTTTAATTTTTTCTTGTTAAAAAACATTTTACTAAGCCGGAGCATTTAGGAGCTGACTGGAACAAACTGGTCATGCAGTGGCAGTAAAAAGAAATCTGTAGGCAGATGTTTGCTGAGTAAAACTACTCAAGACACAGGAAGGAAGAAAAGACGCACAAAATTGTAGTTATTTTCTGCCATTTGAGGCTGCATCCAGCTCTGACTGTTTGCAATGTGCATGGCTGTACACACAAGCAATAGGAATTGCACCTCAACCTTAGTAAGCGTAGTTAGGCACCAAGTCAAAGTTAGTTTCTAGGCTCCCTCTACAGTCAATGGAGAAAAATAGTTACCTATCGCAGGCAGGTTCCCCTGCTTTTCTTGAACATGTATTTTACAGAATTCAAGGTGACTTGTTACAGATTTGTGAGCAATGAAGTGAATGGTCTGTGTACTTGAGCACTTTAACAGAAAAGGTAGGAGCATGGAAATGACCATCTCGGCTTTTTCTTTTTCCATTCATCACTTAACATTTATCCATGTGTATTGAATAGAAAAAAAAAAAAACAACCCTAAATATTTCTAGGTCTCTGTGAGGATGTCTTCTATTGTCTATGACAAAAGGAGACCTTTGGCAGTTTCAGCAATGCAAGATTTTTAAGTTGGGTAATGTTTCTTCTTATAAATAAATTCTATGGCGTAATAAAAATTCATATATAATTTTTGAATTATTTAATTTAAAGCCATCAAATTAAGCTAAATTCATCCTAATCCACAACTTCAACGGAGGTCTGTCATTTAAGATTTTTTTTTATCCTCAGTTGTCATTAGCATGGGACAACTTACATCCTTTATGGTGCTGTCTTATCCACTGCACTAACTGTCATACATGGAGAATATACCAGGCTTCCATAAGTTTCATTCCTCATAACCCTCTGCAGATTTAGCAAGTCTGTTTCAGTCACTTTCTTAAGCTATTCCTGGCTGTGACCTCATCTCTGTTGAATGATGAGGTTTTGTTCTGTTTTTCTTTTTTGTTTAATTATTTTTTTTCAGAAGGGACACTGCTTAAATCATTCTTTCCTCTTGTTAAGGAGTATGTTGTAGAAGGAGATCTTCAAGGAGACCTGAGTGCTATATTCATACAATAGACAAGAACAAGTTGTTCCAGTGACAAATACAAAAGATGAACGTTAGGATAACCTTTGTGATAAAGACTCTGTGTGAATTTAAATAAGAACTAAAAAAGAAAGGTCAGACTAAAGGCAATGAGATAAATTTTCTCATGTCAAAACATACAAAATTGATTCTCCTTTGGAGATCTAAATTAATTTGGATATTGCACATGCAGTAACCAACTGCAAAAAGAGGGATGGGGAAAGAGGCTGCTTCTGTCCTCTAAAATTAATACTGTCAAAGTCAAGGTGTGACCAGCTGTAAGTAGCTCCTGAGTTAGTAGTCACCCCTCCTAAGTCCAAGTGCTAAGCTCTACCAGCAGACACTGATTAATGCTAACAGAAAATGGACCTTATTAACTGTTAACAGACAATCCAAGTAAGTAACAGCTACAGCACTCCAGATTTTGTCTCTGATAAGTAGCACAGAACTAGAGCTCTTGCAGCATACTTTTCTTAGCGCTGCATACCAAACAAAAGTTAATAAGTAATCGTGAAACAGAGCTTTGCTTTCACAGGGTGCAGTGATTAATGCTCCATTGCATTGTCCCACCACAGGCACTGTGTTTTAATTAAAAATGTCATGCTACAGTGGCACTTAAAAACACACGGGTTTTAAGCTACTCTGGCTTGTTCCATACTCCTTAAATTAACAGAACAATAAAACCCCACCATTATCAGGCTGAGACTGGCATATTTCTGCATTCAGCTTTGAAAGGGCAATTTTTCTTGACATTGTGAATACTGGATCCCAGCTTCATTGTTAGTGCCAAATCTTCTGACAGAGCAAAGGTGGGAGTTAAGCTCATACATCAAGGACACTACAGTTTCTTGGTGAGATCCCCAAACTGTAAAATACCCAAGAAAGCAGAACTGCGTTTCTTCTCCCATTTAAGTTTTGTTTTTACCTCAGAGAAGGTATAAAAGTCGAAAGACTAAGTTCTTCAAAATGGTAGAGAGTAAAAATTAAGCACAGAATTTTGTTTTCAATGCCTCAAGCTAGGAATAACTATTGCAGGAATAATTTGAGCATCACATTGAAATCCATATAGAAAATGCATTGTATTAATAAGTAAAGACAAAGGATTAAATGATACCGTACCATAAAATAAAAATCATAGGAGCATGTGGGAATATGGAAACCACATTGGTATTTTAAGTGCCTGCGTGAAAACTCTATGATGCCTAGTGGAAAGCACCTTGAATTTTACTCAATACCACCAGCAGCCAGGCTCAGTTTTTACACTACTATGCACTCATTTTTCTGAAAGTTTACACATCCAGACAGGCAGGTTTGCTCTTCTCCTCCTCTTCCACACACCCCCCCACAGTGTGTGGAAGAGTCAGGACAAAAACCTGTTGGGGGAAACCTGAAGTGAGACCACAACAATCTGCAAATCAAAACCAAGCCAGGCTCCTCAGGCCTCCAGGTTGATATGGGAACCCTAAGCCGCTTTAATAATTAAGGATATTATTTTCTGGGAAGGTGGCTGATACCAGTGCTGTTTATAATTTAGCTTTTTCAGGGGCATTAACACAACAGAGGTGATCTGTGTATAAGGTTGTAAAAACAGTAAGCTCTTTACACCTGCAACAGAAATGCTACAGTGGCATAAATAGATATTAGATAAATAAATAGATAATATATAACTCTCCTCTTCCCAGTAGGGGCACTTTGGATGCTTTGTTCTGCTGTTGAATATCTTTCCATACTTTTCCCTCGTCTTCTCACACCTCTAAGGTGAAAAAGCTTTCTGTGCCCAAAAGCAGTCTTCTCCACACCACCAAGATGTCTCTACTTGGGTGGCTGAATAAATCGTGCAGGCCCCTGCCTGGCTGACGAACAGCACAGCACTGCAGGCAGAGTCCAAATTGTCTATTTGCTAAGGACTCCCATAATAGCGCAATTTTCTAATAAATTAGGTATGCATAAGCTTTACTTACGCAGATTCGCCCAGATCCCTGCGCCTACTCTCTGTCTTCTTGACCAACTGGAGACAAGTCTGGTAAAAGCTATTTTGAAACAGCTCGTCTGAAGGAGCTATATTTGATTCTCCTCTGAATCCCCTTCTTCCCACAGATCTCCTGGCATACCCAGGCAGATTATGGCTCCATTACCTTGCTTGTGCCCCAAGTTGGTCAGGATGACTCTACTTAGGACCAGCTCTAGCATGGGGCCAGCGTGTTCCCTCAACCTAGACTTTCCCAGCCTGGAGACTGCAACAGGGACCCCAGCTGATGGGGCTGCCCCGAGGTTCCTCTGGTTGCACCAACATGACTGCTTGTTGAGCACCTTGTCAATGAACTGGTCTGTGTGAATGTGTTTCTGGTCAGCCCAGATGTTGTTGAATGATCCTCAGAAGTTCCCCACAAAAGGTGACATGAGTACAGCTCAGGGAGCTGCCTGGAGAAGGACAGAACATCCCACCCGGATGCAGTCCTGAGTAACATGCTCTGACAAGCTCTAGGCAATCCTGCTTCAGCAGGGGAGTTGGACTAGATGATCTCTATGGTCCCTTCCAACTCTAAAAATTCAGTGAAATTCAGTGAAATTCAAACAGCTAGGGGTGAGGTGGGCTGGGGGAAGAGCTCCCTGAACCAGCCGTGCAGCTGAGGAGTGTCAGGAAACTACCATGCCGATGGTAGAGAGGTTACATTGCCATCAGCCATCCTGGCTGCCACAGCTTCAGCTCTCCTAGCCCAGAAGTGGCTGCTTTGCTGTTTGCTAATGCCTGTTGCCTTTCTGCCTGTGGGCTGATGGAAACACCCAAGTAGCGCGTATGCCGACATCGGCTGAATGCAAATACATGTGCATTGACTTTCCAAATGCCATTTCTAGCATCACGTACATGGAAATAATTTTAGCTTTCTAAAAATGTATTTCATTTAGATTTTTTATCTGCCTTAACATTAGTATTTTCGATACAAATCTCTGGTAAGGTCATCAGGTGCCCCAGTTTCATGAATGTCCCGTTTTCTTAATGACAATCGCAGAGATGGTAAGATGCCCTAGTTTTTAAAACTGTCAGAGAGCCTTCTGCTGCCTTGGGTGCATAATTATTAAGCCTTTGTGAAAGAGAAAAAGAGGATTGTCACAGGAAGGAGAGACATTTTAAAGTGACAGCAAAGGAAAATAATAATTTTGGTTTCCTATTGAAAGTGCATCAAGCTCTCCCTGATCATTTACTGTTATGTTTTTCTGCCATGGCAGGTTGCTCATATTCATAAATATTTCATCCAAAATTCAGATTTAAATGAAGTGTAATTTTATTCACTGTCAAGAGGTGTAGTTACAGCTGTCAATAAAGCTATCAAAATTTATTTCACCTGATGTTTTTTCCCTAATGCTACTGTAGAAACTGAAACCAGCTCACCAATCCAATACGTCTTTTGTTTTGCAACCAAAATCCTTTGCTAATATTTTTTTTATTCAAATTAGTAGCTCATTTATATCACACTTACATGCTAAGCCGAAGTATTGCGTTTTCTTCCCTAATTTCATCTAAAAGGTGAGTGAATCTGAAGTGGTAAGTGAATGGTGCCAAGGGAAGTGATTGATGGTGTCAGCCCCCATTTTCTGTAGCTGGCTCCTGGACTGACTGCTGAAAGTCCCACCTCCAGATGTGGGCTTCAGTACCTTCCAGCCCACAGTCAAGCTCACAGACATTAAAAACAAAGGGATGTCAAGAAGAAAACAAGAGTTAAGAATAAGGACTGCAATCTGTTTTGGAAACAGCAACAAGCCCTACTTAGTAGTGGTTGGATTTAAATACCTTTTTAGGTGAGTAAGTGCTTCTGTTCAAATGTCTTAATCAGAGCTATAAAGCAAGACATTTAAGCCAAATAAGGAAGGTAACATCTGGCATTCAAAAACTCAAGTGTCCTTGAAATTTTATACAACATCATGCCTCATTCCTCTCTTTGCCCTTTTTCTCTGTATTTGTTTAACACTTTCCCTGCCAGTCAAGGACAACAGTTATTAGTTTTGTGGATTCCTCAGTGAATCCCTTAAGTCAGTTCTTTCAAATTGGTGTGCTTTCACTGTCTCCACATGTATTGAGGTAATAAAGCAAAATTCAGTCCCCTTCTGCCAAAGCTATGCTTTTATATCACTCTTGATCAATTCAAAGCCCAACAGTGAAAGCAATATTGAACAAAATCCTGCTGTTCCTTTTTAAAAAAAAAATTATTAGAGAACACACTGATGACGATGCAAACTCTTGAAATCCATACTATGCTATAATTCCATGCTTAAATAAAACTGCATGGCATTAGTATCTTTCATTTGTGCATCTTATTTCTAATTTTCAGCTCACAACTGGACCTTCATGTCCGTTCTACAGAGTCAAGCACTTTGAATTTTTTCTAAAGGGAGCTTGATTAGATCCTCACATTGCAAAACAGATACTTGTCCAGGAACCTGCAAACAGAGCATAAGCTCTATAGTTGTGTTTCTTTAGATATAAAAGAAAAAAACAGATCACACCATGGCTCTTGCCCTGAAAGGGAACAGTGGTGTGCTGCTAGTACCCATTATAGCACTCTCTGTATAGGCTGTTTCATTAAAACCTTTCATCCTCCTAAAGGAGGTGGGGAAATCAAATCTAAGAGATAAAGCGCCCACAATAACTGTTCACAATTTAGCTCCCAAACGGGACCTAACATGATTAAAATAATAAGCATCGCACTGTGCTCAACAGCACTTCAATGAGTGTAACTAGGATATAAAACATTAAACATGTCTCCAATGCAAAACATTTTAAATTAAAATGGCAACAGCAAGTCTGGGAGAGCGTTAAAGTGTCAGCTAAACTGTTCTCAGCGTCTAAGTGGGCTGCTAAAGATGGGAAAGGTTTACTGACATAACCAAGGACAGGCCAAAAAACTCAGAGAAAGGAGAAGAGATAAAACAGCATCATCATCATGGCACAGTGTAAACCTGCAGGGTGTTTGCATCTTGAACTTTCAGTAGGGATCTTGGGTCTCCATCTCAGAGGAGATAAAGTAGAAGCAGGAAGGATTCAGTGAAGGCAACAAGAATGGCCAAAGGAGGGGAGTAGTTTTAAAAGAGGAATGACTAAATAGACTAAGGGCTTACCAGATGGAAAAAAGAAATAATCGAGGGAGACACAGCACAGGTAATACACTGTCCGATGTGAACATCAACAGGGAATGGATTTTCCCTGTCTCTTTCAGTGCCAGAAGCAAGGGGGATCTAACTAAACTAGCAAGTGGCAGATTTAAAATAAGAAAAAGGAGACTGGTTTTTACATGTTGCATATGTAAATCGTGAATTTTACAGCTGGATGTGGTGGAGTTAAAAGTTTGCATGAGGTCAAGAAGCAGTTGGGCAAATCAAGGGGACAAAAAATGCATTAGTAACTACAAAGGCAAAGACTGTGTCCCTGCTCAGTAAGTCTCCAAGCCATAAGTTGCAGAAGAATAGAAGAGTATTTTTACAAAGTATTTCTGAGCATGTTAATATTGCTAAATAACTGCTACTGTTAAAATTTTATACTGCTTTTATGTCACCAGCCCTCCTGGGCACTGCTGGGAGACACAGGGCTAGCTAGACTTTTCTTGGCCTAACCCTTCTCACAATTTTGTGTTGAATACATTAAAAATTGAACTAGAAATACGTAAAAATGAAGTCTATAGTTTAAAATATGGGGAAGATACACTAGGAGATGTTTTGGTGTTGTTTAAATTATATCCCACTGTGGATCTTTGTGAAACTGATCTTTTATGGTTTCAATCATCCTGGGGGCAGCAAAAATATACAACTCTTTTGCAGTCAGTAAGTGCTGTAAATAATTTTCCCTGGATGACTGGCTCTCTGGAACATCCACTATTGCCTTTGACAATTCACTGGTCTCTTTGGGAGAAGAAATAATTTCTGATGTACTAAGCTTTGCCTGTTAAAAAGGGCTCCCATGGTTTTCTATCATATGTCAATTTTAACTTCTCTGGCAAACCAAAAATCTTTTGATTAACAGCAAAATCATCCATAATACATGGAATATGCTGTGGTACATACCAAGAAATACTTGTTCTGTAAAGTCATCTTGAATAATACTATTTCAGCAGATTAATTTGGTCTCTCTGGTTACAGAAAAATAGTATGTGTCATGTGGAAATGCAAATGTGGCCACTGTCATCAGGTTACATTAGTGTGATATAATGACGATAGGCTTTGCAGCCCACACACCAGACCTGTAATGACAAGCAATCTCCAACTATTTTATGTTGTCATTTTGAGAATGGAGATATAAATTTTAAAGGTCTCAGTGTTACCTGAACTTAAATAGAAATCTATTTTCTGTAGCAGAATTTATTCTTCTGATTTATGGCATAGATTCAGGCCTCTGGGCCTTTCAAAACACCTGAATGTATTTCTTTACATTGCACTTCAAACTATGTAGCTGCGTTGCCTGTAGCTACATAAGGTTCAGGTTGATTTTTATAAATTTTCTTGCTTTCTAGAATAGGAATGGTCAGATTAATAGCATCTGAAACAGGTTAAGTTACCGCATTTCTGTACTGAACTAATCTATACCTGGCCACAACATAATCTTTATTCAGTCAATAAACTAGACTAGTTCTGTATTTTCCTTGATTACTTTATTTTTATTTTGCTTTTACTACTGTTATGATTAAAATTCCCTGGAAGCAAGAAATTTGTGCCACTCATTTGTGCCCAGATTAAAGACAGAAGTAATGTGAAAAAAAATAGTTTCTCCTTGAGTTGCAAAGTGCATTTTTCTTTTACAGTTCATACTTCATAAAGACACATTTTCACTATCTGCATTAGGCATTTCTGAAGATGTGAGAGATTCAGTACTTTTCCTTTTAATAATTAAATATACCAATATCAGGAACCAAGTAGAGAAGATGATGACGGGATATTATGATATTACCTTTATCGTAATTTTTTAGATTAGAGGTATTTGAGGCAATCCAGAAAGTTTCTGACTTTGGCAATCAATGTAAGCAGTTAGCTAGAGAATAATTTTCACTCTGTAAAAATATCATTGAGAATAACTATCTAAAAAAAAAATCCCTGAACTTCTGCTGAAGCATAAAAAATACAGCCGTCTTCAGAAATTAAATCAACTTTTGCTTCATTGAATTGGAATTCATTGTTAATCTCAGTGGGATCTGGACTGCAAACATAACCTCTGTAAATCTAATATCAGACTTCTTGAAGACAAGGATGTTTAGCATACTGGGTAATTTTTCTGACATGCACCTATTTGTCTGTTTTTGTTTGTCTTGCTCTTGATGTCTGTTCCCATTCTTCTTGCTTGTGAATCTTCGATACGCAGTACGGTCTGTACTTGGCAACTGCTAGCAAATTATAATGTCTCACATTTTAATGAAGTGTAGCATTTATAGAAAGAGATGGACAAAGCCACAAGGAATAAGATGAGTGTGTTGAGAGCAAACTGGCTGGTAGGTGTGACTGTGCCCCCTCCAGCAGATAATGGAGCCTTTAAAGCTCAGAAGATTAGTAGGGGTCTGCTGGATGGGATACCTGGGTACCAAGGAGCTCAAAGGGACAATGAATGTTACTCAGCAAGTCATTGGCCACCAGAAAGCGGAGGCAAAGGTTGCATGGGAAGTCTGTAGGGTCCATCATCTCCCATTGCTAAGAAAAAAATAAGGGTGTTTTAGGATCTGGCTCTAAACTGTCACCAAACCATGAGGATTCTCCCATGGCACTCCTCTGAAAAGTTGAGGTGTCTGTCCCAGACCCCTCTGCAGCTGTGCTTCTTCAAAGAGGTGTCCTTGGAGGTGTCTTACTTCTGCAGTAGATTCATAATCTTCATACTACAGTGGTGGTTGGCAGAAGACTTGCACACCAAGTCTGTGCCTTAAAATCCCAAGCAGAAGCACTGCCTGGGCTCTGTTTAGGTACAAAAGTCTTAAGATTTGTGATCCTGTGGAGAGAGCTCCAGACCCAGGGAAAAGGTATTTTAGTACTGCACATGCACCAGATGCATTTCAAAGTTCATTATAAAAACCACAAAATGTCTGCATTTTTTAGGAAAATATCCATGTCACCCACTTGATGAAGTTTGGCTGGAATGAATTGCCCTTTTAACAGGATGTGTTCCTCTGGGGACATGCTGCCTCAGTGTGATTCCCCAGACTTCAGATGGGTTGCAAAGGCACAGGGTCAGCTCTCCCAAGGGAGAACATCTTGGGTAGAAGGTGAGCAATCCTGTAAGAGATCCTCAAGACTCAGCAACCCCGTGAGGAAAGTGTGACCTGAATTTTAACCTTCATGTTGGATTATCTATAGATATACAAAACAATCTATCTGTAGTTCTTTTAAAACAGCCAGCTCAATCTAAGTGCATTGCCATAGTATCAGTTAAGGCAAGTGGACAACAGCCTTCACTTTGCCTGGAAGTTGAGAGATGCCTGTTGAACTGTTGTGGCCTGTGATGGGCCAAGGAATTAGCAGTTCTGTGTGTTGCCAGCTTTCCTCCCATGGCTGAAAGTGATTTCTGGTGCTTATCAAGCAAGCTCTGTGCAGCAGTTATCCCAGGGATGTAATGAGGGATTCTTGTTTATTGTTACACGGCGCTCTGAAGACGGAGGGCTGAATTCCTCCTCTGCCATAAAGGAGCTCAGCCTCATCATCTGTACATCTTGGTGGTAAAAATACCTGGATTACTGAGGAGTACTACAGGTATGCTATATTTAAAGGTTTTTCCCCATTTCATGGAGTTTGAGGGGATGATTCAAGTTACAATTCACTGCAGTGAGATTTTCCACACACGTTATTTGTTTTGGTTTGAAGTATATAAAGTGAGTAAGCAGCTGTCTGAATTTTGACATATCAGAATTTTTTCTGCCTCCTTTGATAAGGATACCTGGTATGACCCTCTAACTAGCCTATCAAACATTTGTCTGCTTGCCCAGTAGTTTCTGCACAAAACCCCCAAAGGCTTCTCTATCTACCTTTCAACGTGCTTGTCACATTTCTAAAACCTGGGTCATTCCTATAGAGAATGGTTTGCAACATTAGGACTGAAAAACAAGAGAAGTGAAAGCAAATGGGTGGCAAGGCTGTCTCCCTGATGGGCTCCACTGAGAGCAGGAATGCGATGTCTAATGGGAAAGTACTATTAGGATGCTATGGTCAATGAAAGTACCTGGAAAACAACAAAATCAGTGCCCATTCATTTTAAACACTTATTATTCTTCATCACAGGCTTTGCTAATTATTGCTTTCAGCAGTAAAGCCGCAGACATCTTGTAATAGCATATATTTTTAACACTGCTTGTGGGAGACACACAAATAAAGCCTGCAATCTGCTAATGGAGTTTATATCCTGGATTTCCTTTGTGACTTTATGATGTAGCTCAGTAGGAACACAGAACTAGTTGCTCTTCTTCCTCCTCTCTCCTCCCCGTGCCCCTCTCCTCCCCTGCTTTTGTTACTATAGTAGGCAAAACAAATGCAACAGTTGGAAAAGTAACTACATTTTAAATAAAAGAATGCATTTAATAAAGATGAAAGTAGTTTCTGGAAAAGACATTTAAATCATGGTAATATCAGGAACTGAAGCATTTTCCACCTTGGTTCCTATGACAATTTTGGATATGAATCAGCTGATGAATTAAGATGGAGAACTGAAAACCACTGTCCTAGTTAAATGTAGTAAAACCTATTTCTTAGGATCCAAATGGCAAATGGACTGCTATTCATAGAGCTTGGCAAATCTTTTACCCAAAAGAGCCCTTAGACATGACAAATGTGAGGGATGCAAGTTTCCTGAAAGAAACCTAATCTGATCCAGTCAGCAGCTGTAGTCCCTTCCAGCTGATGGAGTGGTATAATGAAAGCAGTTTTACTTGTCAAAGGGGGATACCAGGAATTCTTTTCTTTAGGAGAATTTTCCTCCCATATGACTGCCTACTTGGCTGCAGGACCATGAAAGTAGAGGAGAGTGTATGCTTGGAGCTGGCTACGTTCAGGCAGTCTAACCAATGCAATGAACCTCTATAAATCAGACAGGAACCTCTAATTTATGCCAAGGGATGTTCTAGTATCTAAAGTCAACACCAAGTGAAGACTAAAATCATTTAAAGCTTCTCTGCTCTGGATCTGACACGCCAGGTGAAGTCAGTCCTTGGGTAGATCCTTTGCAATAGTAATCACAGAATCACAGAATCACAGAATCTTCTAGGTTGGAAGGGACCTTAAAGATCATCTTGTCCAACCGTCAACCTAACTGACAAAAATAGACACCCACACAACAAACAAGGAGCATCATCACTAAAACATAATAACTTGAAATGCATTTCTTTTTATCAGTATTAAAATTACTTTGCAAAGGTAATATACTATTCATTTGTGCCTTTTTGCTGAACTCATAGCTGAACAAAAAGCTACAGAAATGAATCAATCTAAACTCATGAAGGATCAATAATGCTCCTGTATTCATCATGCTATTTTGAATTTATCTATGATCAGGGCCAAACTCATGAGCACGTGGGAAAAAACAGATCAGTTAGAGTACCATTCATAGGTATCTTAGAATGAAAGAATGAGACATAGGAGACACATTTGAGGTTTTCTACAGCCACACAGTACTCTTCCTGATGTTAATAGTGAATTTCTATACTAAGAATTACCATGTATGCAATTATTTAATTTTAGAACTGTAATTCCAATTAGTGTTTTGAGAGAGAGCGCTCTGCTGGACTTAATCCTGTTTTCCACCTTATGCTTGAGTGTGTTACTTTTCTGTAATTTACTGTGGGGCTTTTCCCCCCTGCCCAGGAAATCAGTGTTGTTGAACAGACTTGATAAAAGAACTTATTTTATTGATAGCATATGGACTCTGCTTCACTAGAGCCTGCATGCCCTCCTTTTTAGCTTGTTCTTTGGGCTTAGGGTAGGATTTAATGACAGCTTCCCAATACCTCCCAATACCCAATACCTCCTCCTGAGAGGAGCTTTTTGAGACGACAGAGCCAGGTTCCTCATGATGCAGCATGGCAGGAGGGGAAGAGACAATGGGCAGAGACTGAAACAAGAGAGGTTCAGATGAGATACAAAAGGAAACCTTTCCCCCATGAGCAGTACAGCAGGTTGTCCTTGAGAGGTTGTGCCATCTCCATCCTTGGAAGATTTCAAGCAATGACTGGACCAAGCCCTCAGAGGCCTGGCATGAGTGTAGAGCTGGACCAGCTTCAGATAGGGAGTTGGATTAGAGACCTCCTGAGGTCCCTTCCAGCCTAAATTATCCCACAGGGAGAGAAGGCCATGCTGTTGCCTCACTGGGTTGCGAACATGGGTTATGCACCCATTCAGGAAGGACAGGGATGGCCATTGTGGGGGCTTCCATCCCCATGTTGCAGTGTGACTCCTTCTGTAGAGCTCTGTACTGCATGAGAGGTCTGAGCGGGACTGGAGGTCATTGCAGTGAGCTGCAGTGTTTGGATGCAATTCCCTGTGAGTCCCAGTGGGCAGATAATGTTAGGAGACAATCTTTCACAGAATGAACTGGGCCCGGGGCAGGGGGGAGCGGGGCGGGGGGAAATGAGGAAGGAATCAAACAGAGGAAAAAAAGAGGAAACAGGACAAAGGTCCTATATTGGAAAAGTGCTTTCTTAATGTCTTGCCTCCATAGCTCTCTTTTTCAAAGGAAAATTCACATCTTGTACACAGACCTTTTGTTCCTCGTGTTTCAAAACATGAACATCTAAAAAACCCTCACTGTCATTCAGTTCTCTACTTCTAGAAATGTCCTTTAATGTATATCAGATGAAATTCTTCTTCCACTAAAGTAAGTGGAAACATTTCCCCTTACTTCAGGAGTCAGAACAGCACCTTTGAGCTCTTGCAACAAAAGCAAATAAGGCACATTCATAGTTTGGCCACAGACAATTTGACAGCTTAGAGCAGCATCTTCAGCATTCACACTTGAAGCTACTAATGGCAAAGTAGGAAACATCTGTAGAAAAAAAGCTTTATTTGTGGTCTCTTTTCCTTCACCAAATTAGACACATGACAAGTAACTGTGAATTTTTGCCAAAACCACATTTTCATAAAAAGAATGTTACCAGCCCCAAATAATATTTTAAATTGTGTCTTGTTTTGGTAAATCTAAAAAGTACTTTTTTCAATTTTGTAATATCACTTAAAATTCTATTAAACATTTTTTTTATTTTGCTACATTGTGTCATGGAAGCATCACTCTGGTGGTGCAACCAAATAGTGGGGCACTGCAACATGAATAGAAACTACTTTGACTTACGAGGGAAAATCAAATATTCAAAGATTTATTACATAACTGTTACCTTTGTTTTAATATCATATTACAATGTCACTCACTATTGAAATCATGATCAATTTGACATTCTCTGACCCCAAATCTCAGCATTTTTAAATGAAAAGAATTTCCCAAATAATGCTTGTGAATATCATTCTTGTAGGAGTTTTTGAAGTGTTATTTGGTTTCTGAATGAGAAAAAAAATAATCCAGCAAAATAGAAATTCTGAGGGTCTATCATCACTGGTCTTGAGAATGTTGCTTAAAATACCTTTACGCTTTTTATGTAAATGGAAATGACACTGTTGGCATTAAAGCTGCTTCTTTATCTCAGAATAGTGTAGTGGAAGAGAGACCAATAAGCCTTGAAAAGAGCCTTGCAATTGTTTGTAATAAATGCAGGAAATGTGAGGGGAATGGAAGTTGTTCCGCTCTGTGCCTTAATAGCAGAAGTCCTCTTTATCCATAACCTTTTTTTTTGTGTAGTTAGTAATTAGCAGTTTATTATGCTGAAAACGAATTGCTTCTTTCTGACTTTAACCAGTCTAATTAAACCCAGTCATTAATGTAAAGACTTTGTATGAAAGAGACGCTTCATACCTGATCAAACAATTATTTTGGAAGGTGCTGATCCTCTTATTACTATTCAGGATATTTTTCGGTTGATTGGAAATGTGGCAATGGCACAGCATATTAACAGAGTAATGGAGATGAATGGCTATGAAGTTTAAAATGATATTTCTGCTCTGTTGCTTCGATGAAAACTATGCAAAAACTGTCTTGCAGTGATGACAGGAAATATTTGCAAAATTAGCATGTAGTTCTCATTGCTTCCAATGGAGCTATCAAGTTTTTAATGAAAAAAAAGTCGTTTGAAATTTCACAGTACATCAGTAAACATAGCAACGTGTGTTATCACTGTATACACTATATCACTCACGATTGCACAACTTCAGCTTTTACGGCTTGCTCATTTTCCTGAAAAGAGAAAAACTAAATATATCCTTTTGTTTTCTGCATGTACAGATTTAACCAGATTGTTCATAGCTGTGTTTCCTATGTATCAGAATCGGTTTGCTGTCAGGCAAGAAGACTACCTGAGCAGTGAGGTTGTCATCCGTGTCAGTAAGGCTGCCAGTGGGGCCCCCAGGACTGGTATGGTGGGATGTGAGTGGGTGGGAATTGACACTGAGTTTTGTCTGGAGGATGTGTAGTAGCTTAATTCGATGAGGTACTATAATGGATGGGCTGACTGAAATGGAAAAACTTAACATTTGATGAAATTATATGAAAATATAATTGTCAGAAGAGGGTGGCAGTGGCCATGGTTTGTGTATGGGAAGGGATTACAATTCTTTTCAGAGGAAAGATGTGGTGTTGGGGGATATGGTGTAGGGGAGAACTTTAGAGTAGGGTAGATGGTTGGACTCGATGGTCCTGAGGGTCTCTTCCAGCCTAGATGATTCTGTGATTCTGTGAAAGAAGCAGCATGGGGATTTCTCCAGTCATCTCCTTGGGTGCACGTTATCCCGAAAGGGAGGAAAATGGGAGAAAAGAGGCAGGATCCACAACTGCAGAGGGAAGTGGCCTATGCACAACTGGTCTGAAATACCTGTTAGGTATTTGGTACATCCCTCGAGCAGGGTTTCATGTTCTATAGCTCCCAGCTTCCCCACATGCAAGATTGTGCCAGCTGCATATGCTTCACCTTTAGGTTAAGGTAGGTAAGGTGTTGCCAAACTCTTTCACAAGCTTTTTGTTTCTTTTTCAAGTTAATTAAAAAAACTCATGCAAGCAAAGAGAATGATGTAGACACTGTGTGTATCTTTGATAGGGGAGAAGAGCTGAATGCCCAAGCATACTGTGAACAACCAAATCACAAACCTAAAGAAGGATATAAACTTTATACTTCAGTCATTAATCAAATACTAGTCAGTAGGATTTGGGAAAGGGCTTCCCCTGTGAGCAAATAAAATATCCATTCTGGAGAGTTTATTATTGGACCTTTATATAAAACATCTGTTACTGGTCATTGTCAGACCTGATGCTATTAGATAGAAAAGCCATGGGGTGAGATCCTGAATGCTTACACCTGTTTTTATACTTTCTGGTGAAAGAATAACAAATCCATTGAAGCAAGAAATATGAGAAAAATTATTTTTGACAACTGAGCAACGATTTTAATTCAGTAAGGTAATATCAGGGATCAAAGTTGTGAGGATTTTTTCTTTATCAAAGGCAACACACTTCCCAAATGGCCATGTCTTGTCAGCTGTGCATGTATGTTATTTTCAGGTTCTGAATCCAGTCTAGAATAATCCTTTGAAATGAAGGAAAGGATCAGAATAAGTATTGCTTAGAGAGGGCAAATGAAATATTCAAAAGCTAAGCTCTTACCAAAAATAAAGATGACAAATCTGTGTACACTGTTTGAAGGAGGCCCAGTGTCTTCTGAAAGTGAGGAAAGGATGAGCTGGAAAAGCATGAGAGAGCAGTCTGTAACTGCTTGGTATTCCCAGAAACATAGAAAGAGTGAAATATGCTGCTGAAACCACACACCATTTGGTAACTTAGGATATGCACTTGTTTTATGAAAGGTCCAGATCTACATCTGTCCCATCCTGCCCTCCTGGTTTTATGTGAATGCTGTAGCTCAGGGACTGAGTGCTATTTTGTGATTAGGCCCGTGCCTCTGAAAAGATTTCTATTCTCTCCATGGAAAACCTTAACCTTTCCTGATTTGTTTTTGTCTTGGGGTAGTTGTAAATAAAATTAGGAAAATTCTTCACAGAATCTTTTAGTTTTGATAGGCTGCTCTTTTCTGACAGAATAAATGATTTGGTAGAAAATTCTATATATAAGAATTGGTAGTGATGCCACAAATTATGAAAATTTAAATGAATCAAGCAGATGAAATTCTGTTGAAGATTCATGCTAAAGCAATGCATGAGTGGCCAAAGATATCAGTGTGAATACTGTATTCTATATGGATCAAACATTGCTGGAAAAGAGTTAAGGCCTAATCCTAGGTTCATACAGGTAAATGGTAAGTTTCTGCTCATTTAAATAGCAAATGTTCCCAAAGGAACAGCTTCAAAAGCATTTTACCTTCACATTGCCCTAGTCCCTTCTAATTATCATCCAATATTGGCTGAGAGCTCCCACCAACAATACTATCTGAAACAAGAAATGAAAAATGAGATTTTAAACGGTAATGATCACTCTTGCAGTTTCATCCCCATGAGCTATGTCCTACCTGGGTTTCTACACTGCAAGATATGAATGTGTCTTCTTTGTAGAAAGAGTACCTTCATTTTCACCTTCCCTGAAAGGCAGGTTCATGTGAACAGAGGGGGTTACGCTTATTTAAATAATACGTTGTGTTACTACCATTGCTCTGGCTTTCAAGTGTCTTATTTTATCATTTTCTCATCACCTTCTCTGCCTCTTGTTCTGTGCTTTCCATTGCCTGTGGATGAGATCGGATCCTCTGAGCTGTAGCTTGTTGTCTTTCATCATTAACAGATTACAGTTTTCAGGACTTATAAGTGTGTGCTGCTGGAAGTTATTCACTGGTGGTGCCTTCACTTAGGTTTCTAAAACTTCTGCATATAACTAGTCACTTCAGCCTCTGTCTAGAAAGGTCATCATCTTCCTCTATAGATGCCTACAGCAAGGAGTAGAGGGAATTGCCCTCTACAGCTCTTATTTCTCCCCCCTGACTAAGACAAGTAAGCGAGTCCATTTGATCAGATTTACATATCTGCATTTTCGATGACTACAGTCAAGTGAGATGAACCTTGCCCCAAAAGCTTCTGGAAGAGATTCATGAACTGAAGAATTACTTGGTTTATTGACTATTCAGTTCGATATATACTGTTTGGCTCCATTGATCATGTGGCATATTCCTGTTCATAAGTAAGTACACCTCATAAACTTGGATTTCCAGTGTGAGTATCCTTAATTAAAATATGATAATTTTTTTTCCATATTTTGCTATTTATTTCCAATCTGCTTTTTTTGGCCAACATTTCCACCATCCTGGGTTTTGGAATATTCACGCACAAAACACAAAAGAAATGTGAGACTGCCAAAGTGAATTAATTTGAAAATTAAAGCAGATGTTTCTGGATCTCTCTTGAAATATTATTCACTCATTTCACTTAGATAATACTGCCTAGAGACAGTCAAGTGCATAGATATTATGAAGAAATCAAGCTCCAGGAGATACTTCTAACAGTGCAGATTCTATTGGAAGTCAAGTGTTTATGTCGTAGAGCTGTGGTAGAAACTAAGAATGTGTCCCACAAGACAGCCTCTGCAAAACAAAACCAGGGAAAAATAATTAGAAAGTGAAGCTTCTTGTGAGCTCAATTAAAAGACTACTTTAATTTTGCAAACCTCATGTCCCTGGCCAGTCTAGCTGATGGAGAGAAACGACTTCCTCCAGAGGGCAATTCAGAACATGTAAATCTAGACTCACTCAGCAGAGGTTTCACAGGCTAAAAGACAGCTGGTAATCTTTAGTAACAAAAAAATCAAGTGTCCTCATGAGAAAAAAAATTGTTTCAGCACTTGGTTCTGCAAGTCTGTACTAAACTGAGCAGGACTTACTCCAAAGAGCAAACTCCCAGGAGCACACAGTGTCACAGTGTTTAAAAGCTAGACTTGAATTCAAGTCCCTCATTGCTCTAATCACTTATCATTTCCAACTCTGCTGAGTAATACAGTGCACATCTCCAGCTTCGTGTTTCTGCTGGAGCTTTTCAGTCTCCAGCACACCAGACTAGCTTGGATTCCAGCATCCATAAAACTAATTGGAGGTAGATATTTGCATTTTAATGTAATTTTAGTGTTGTTTTAGGCTTAAATTTTAGAATATTAGACTGCTGATGCAGTTAGTATGTTTCATACCTGTGTATCATGAGAGAAATGTCACCTCTAACTTATTCTTCAAATATGTTAAGATCTAGTAGACATTTTCATCTTTTATATAATATTACCTTTATAGACAACAATAACATTTTTTTGTATGAGATAATTACAGCAGCATCTTTGGGTCCCTTCTAGCAGGCTTCTTATCCTCCTTTATGAAGGGAATGATGGCTTTCAAAGACCATGCTTTCTAATTTACTGAAGGATTGTTAGGTAAAGATTTTACTATGGGAAGATTAAGAAACAGTTGTTTTACAGGGTACATCAAGTTAACGGACCATGATGTGTCTTTGTATCTGCACACCTGATTGAACGCTCCACATCCTGTCTCTTCTCTTACCTATGATCTGAAAATCTGTGTGGGCTCAGTCCAGGCATATGAAAACCATTTTTTGTATTGTTCTAATAATTCAATCCCTACTAAATTGGTCTGTAAAGAGAGCAAAAAAGCAGTGTTGGTAGATGCATATAGTAGAAATGTACTACACATCCGATTGCTACTCCAGAAAAAAAATATGATTTAGATGCAAATCACTTATTTTTAATACCAGTTTTAAAATAAACTGTGAATTTATGTAGGCTGCAGGTATATGTAACCACGTTGGAATGCAGCACCTTCCACCAATCATCTCAAATCAATTTGATGAATATCGCAAAATATTAGAAGGAAATAAGTCAATGATGTAAAAACAGTGCATTAAAAATTATTGTACATGGAACGCAGCGGCTTTATGATATGTATGTCTGTAAGTAAATTTTACTGAGATAAAGTACACCATTAGCAGACATTTCTCAAGGGCAGGTTCTAAAGGCTTGAACTTGGCTGCACATAATGCATTTGAAAATGTGCACTGAATTTGGAGGGGAAAGGATGCAAAATGTGCACTCTAGTTAAAATGTAACGTTATTATTACTTCATTGCCACAACATCCTTGGGTTTTAATGTCACTTTTCAGACAAATGCAGGGAGACATTTCCCTGCCCAAAGCACTTACAGAAAGCCTATGGCCATGATCCTGCCACTGATAGCACACAGGAGGAATGTTGTCTCTAAATGGAGTGTCCTTGAAGACAAAGGGTAGTTTGAGGATGAGTCAATCAGTTTCTGAGCTGTCATTTCCAGAACTGTGAGCCTTAGACCTTAGCTTTGCTCCTGCTGATCTCTTACTGTTACCTTCAAAGGCTGCAGGATGAGCCCAAAGTCATACAAAGTGCAGATAAAGGAACAGAGGTGAGATGTAGAAAAAACACAGAGAGACAGGATTCAGCACTCTCTGTAGGCTCTCACTAGACCCAGCCATAATAAAGTATTATCGGTATGAAATTGAAGAATAAAGAATTATGGGCTAGAGAGGGACTGAGAAGAGAATTTTGTTCTCATGGGAAACCTGTTTCAATCAATCTGTGTTTCTTTTCTAAATTAAAGCAAATGTTGAAATTCTAAATTTTTCACAGACCAGTAGGAAATTCCATAGCATCTCAGTTCAGAAAGCCAAGATTTTTGTGTTTCAATAACGTAAAAATTATAATATAGAACATGAAAGTATATGTAAATGCCTTTTAATGTACATTAAAATGCATCAATCTAAACAAAATTAACTAAGCTTAATTAATGCAATTCTTATTTTAAATTTTATCAGCGGAATGTCATGAAATGGGATACTGACCTTGACAGAGTTGTGTTTCAATGGACAGCTGTCTCATCAGTAGAGTTTCAAGGGACCTAGGTCTTGTATCAGTCACTGGGGATCTTCTGCTTGCATAAGGAAAAAACAGTAAGGCATTTTCATTTCCTTTGCCAGTGCCATATGTGAGCATAAAAGGCCTACGATTTCCTACAGACTGGCCAGAGTTGGGCCTGGCCGTGCTGGGAACCAGCCCAGCCTGGACCTTGATGGGATGTAGGGCAGTGGACTACCTGCTGTGAACCTGAGAGAGACCGGGACGTGCTGTGCTCTGTCATGCATCATGTGGCTTTGAAAAATCCTTTCTTAGGCACTATGATAATGCAACCAAGCAACACAGCTAAATGTTCATGTATTTTTAAGCACCTTGTTTCTCCTGTGTGCCCCAGTGGTACTGTTCTGTGCTTACCCTGCAGTAAGTGCTCACTGCTCCCTACAGAGGAGACACCACTACTGGTCCAGCCAGAAATAAAGCTCAAGACCACTTTTAATTCCTGTCTTACTCAATTTATTGTAGGAGTTTTGGGGAAATCAACTAAATAAATTAGTCTTTGTACATACTGCTTACTGGGTGCACCTGCATTAGTGTTTCCATTCAAACTGGAATTCAGGTTTGGAAGTAAATCTTCTACTTTCTCCACCTATTGCACCTTGGTTCTTATCCAGAAACTATGCACAGCACTTAGATTCTTATTCTCAAGTGAAACTAAAAAAAAGAGGATCCTAATGCACATTTCAGTGGGTATTCAGGCACTGTGACCAAACCAGAGTTAATCCAAAGAAAAGACCTCTTGCACTGCATGTAGTTTAGATATTAGGTCTTCAGCAGGAACTGATGCTCTAGTAAATGGTCCCTATTGTGCCACACTACTTGCTACTGGATGCAAAGTTCACCTAGCAGATTCTATCCTGGTAGGAAATTAGACCCACTCCCATTACAGATCTATCGCAAAGTTCGTGATGGCAATATGCACCAAATAATTTGAGTAATAGAAGTTGGTGTGCCGGTTTCCTAATAAACTGGTTCTCCTCAGCAGTGTTTTCTGCATATTAATTCTAAAACCAGGACTCTTGGGGCACAGGGCACAAGAGCAGACCCCATGACAACAATGTGGCTCTTTGGAATGACAATTGCAAATTTATTATTATGAAAAATTTATACAAGTATAAACTGTTTCTTTGTTCTCAATGTCTGGCACTTTTTCATAGTCGATAAAAGCTTTTCCAAATGGTATTCTTTTGTACTAAAATTAAGTATTAAATTAGCATCTTTGGTGTTGACTTTCTGTTCTAATTGCAATATTTATGCTATCCCCTGGTGCCAATAGAGTATTCAATACATGCCTGGAACGTCAGTAATAGGTAAGTGCTTGCCAAACGTCAAGTCTGTATTTCTTTGGTATTAAATCTGGAAAAAACATTTCTATTTCCATATTTTTAGAGAAAAAAAGCCTTATATTTAATTTTAAATATTTATGGAAATAACTTCTAGATATTCATGTTTAAAAATACAATCATAGGAAAAACTGTAAGTCTTGTACATGATGTGCTCTCTCTGTAAACTTTGCCTTGCTACTCTTAATTGATAAGCTTTATCCTAGGTGATGCGCTTGTCATCTCGCACATACTCTGTAAATGAAAACAGATCTTATTGTACCTGTGTACATGTTACCTGTGTACCTGTGTACCTGTTATCTTGGCACTGTTTGTAAGGACTCCTTTTATAACCCCATTTGCTATCTAAGAACTTGCAGAGGTGCTGGTGCATAAACTGGAAAAAACACAGCAGAGATGGTGAAATCCGAGACTAGATGGGGGTCTAGATGACAAAATCCTATTTTATTTGTGTACACAGAAAATAGGATATGGAAATTGGCAACACCTTGAAGGTGGAAAACCACCAGCTCATTTAACAGAGTCCAATTTTATGGCAGAAATGTAATTCCATTGCTGCAATTGTGGAAGCAAATGTGTCCTTGATAATGATTCCAGTGTAATTACAAGGATATATCATCCCAGATCATTTTAACTGTACAACCTTGAAATTGCTAGGCAGAGTCATAAAGATCTGAGACACTCACCCAGAGGCACTTTATTCAGGGTAGGGATGGAGGCACTTACAGAAGATGATATGCAAGTAGATATCTGCAACAGATCAGGTAAATTGCTCTCTAGAGCAACTTTGGGTGACCAAATAGCTTATATGTGCGATGAATCCAGTCTCTAAAATCATAATTCTAACTTGGGTTGTGTTGTCCAAGAAATCCCACTTGTGTGACAAGAGACTCTAGAATTGACTGTTTCACTTTTGACTGTAATATACAGTTAGGGAATAGTGTTTTGGAGGCCTTTCTATCTTGATTTTATTTGAAAGGAAGGTGTTTTGTTGGGGGTTCTTTAAGGGCCTTTAATCAATTTGTGATTATAAGTTTCATATGTAACTCAAACCTTTAATTTTAAATAAATCACTACTGGGCCTTGGAAAAGTGCATATTGCAGAAGAAGCTCCAGAATAGGTAAACCACACTGTTTACACTAAATAACTTTTGATCTTGTTCTATGACAGGTGTGTGTCCTTGCAGATCCCAGGTTTACCTGGTCATCTCATACAGGCATGAAACGAGAAACCAAGGAAGCAGGTACCCCTTCCTCCCAAGAAATCAGGTTTGTTTGAGTTGAAAGAAAAAGCAGCCATTTTCTGGGTGGAAGGAAACCAGTGAGTGAATCGCTTTGTCAGACAAAGCGAGCTGGTTATAGGTGGGACAAAGGAGATAAAAACCTCCTAAGCCATGGGTAAATATCTGAGAAACCTCAGAGCAAGAATATTGGGAATCATGGGAGAAGACTGATCGAACTCCAAAAACCACTATAGTTATGAATAAAAAGAGGCCAGAATCAATTTACAGATTGCTATTACTATTTTGCCCACTCCTTGCACAACACGTTCTGTGTCAAAAATCTCCCACCAGTGCTTACACCAATTTGACTCCACTGGTGTGTCACCCAGAACAGGTAACCACCACAGCAGCCCAGCCTGCAGACAAGTAAGAAGAAGAAGGGAGAAGTGTTAAGCCACTAGTATATATGAAAGGTGTGCACATAGGACTTTGGAGGAAGCCCAAGACAAACACAGACTTGCCAGAAGGCTATGTGAGCACAACAAGCCAAAGTAAAAGTTTTGGTATATGTATCATCCGTAGGGAGCTTAAATACCCATACAGAGCTTAAAAGACCTGTAGAGTTAGGAGAGATTAGTCAGCTCTGTGAAACTTTTTGAAAGAAAGAGAGAATAGAAAAAATGCAGATTCTAAGGAATGTCTGAGAACTGTTATCCCAACGCTCACACATTGTATATCTCAGACTTTGCAGCCTGAAAGATCCCCAAGATCCACCTGCCAATACACAGCAGGCTTGAAACCAAACCTGTGCATCTGTGCTTTGTAATAGTTAAAGCACCTCTGCCTCCCAGCTGCCATTAAGCTGAACACCCAACTCTCAGTCATTTACTCCCTGTTTCTAATCAGTCCTATTTATGCATTAAAAAAGCTGCATACTTCCCCCAAAGCAGAAGTCCTGGTGATTTCCAGGGAGATTTTAACAACAAAGAAAGAAGTGTGGATTCCCAAGAGAGAAAACACACTTGACAAATATCACCTTACATAATGACTACCTGCAGATTTTCACACATACAGGAAGTAGTGAACATACATAGAATGCAATAAGACCTATGTTGACATTTGGTGGCTTGCTTACTTTAACAGAGGCCTGCATAGGGTTGTCATAAATGAACCTTTCTAATGACAAATCATACTCTGAAGTACACACATACTCCTCCAGGAAGTGCCTGTAACCTCATGAAAGACTTTTTTTACTTCAGCAGTGCTCTGCACTCATATTTTCTCTAAGTGAGTGCACACAGGAATGTGGGCTTTGGTGGAACCTATTTTTCTTTCACTTCTGCAGAAGAATAACTCCCTGTTCAGCATCCTTCCAGTTTCAGACTGAAAAACGCACAGCAAAGGAAGAAAGGAAGTAGCAGTAAACAAAGAAATAAAACCCCGACAACCTTCCTTCTTCCAGACAGACCCCTGCTATGTACTTTCTCAAAACACGTATACATTGCTTTAATTAGTACTATATTACTCATGGAAAAGCTTCATTTCTTTGATAGGTCAATACCCAACTGCTTCGCGCCTGGCAAGGCAAGCCATTTATTAATTAAAGCTGCCCTGCAGTCTGTCACTCCTGTTCCAGTACACTTTGTTTGTGCCATTCTCCAGCTGGTGTGGCCATGATGTCACCTACTTTCAAAGATGACTTTAAAATGAGAAGGGAAAATGTAAAAAGCAATCGAATTAATGTGATGTTGAAGAGCGCATTTTAAGCAAACTTCTGAAGCATTGTCTAATGTTGCCTCTCCAGGCAAGGGGCAGCTCTCTACTCTAAATTTCCTCGTTCAAAATGTTGTAATCCATTAGCTTGCCAAATAGTATTACTAATAACACTATGCTTAGCCTTCACGAGTTGTGCTTATCTGCTGATCTGAAAGCACTTCGCAAAAGAAGTCTTCTGCATCATTATCTTCATTTATACATTTCTGTTTCCTCCTGATCGTTTCTTTTTCATAAGACACTCTGTAGACGGTTTGCAGATAGGAGTGGCAGTGTCATGCAATTATCTGCCTCAGCCATTGCTTCAACTCTTGTATTTGATCACGCAAGGCAAGCAACCTAGTGCCTACAGCACATCACACAGCCCCATCTGCCTTCACTGGTGGGGAATCAGATGTGTGGGGGTCATCTTGTGGCACCGGCAGCTTTCAGCAGAACTACTCTGTGTAGTCTGTTTTCTGAAGAGATTTCATTTCACTATCTTCCAAGCTACTGATGCCAGCTTGTCACTGCAATCTGTCATTTTTATGTGGATGTTATATCTCACTGAAGCCTTATCTTACCAGCCCTCTGATGCAGTCTGTAATACCTGTGGAAGGAGCATCTTCAAGACATCCCATAAGTGAGATCACAACGAGAAGGCTAATGGCCATTGATGGGCCTGCACCAAATTTTTTAACTAGAAGGAAGTTAAAGGGATATATTCTTGCTCCTTATACATTTCTGCTGTTGTCGCTATCCACGTGGTACTTTCCAGTAGGAGAAAACCTTAAAAGCATGAAGATGCTGAGGAGAGTAAAGGCTCTTCCCTATATTCCTGACAGCTTTTATCAAACCCTGCATTGTGAGACCTAAAGAATCAAAAAAAAAAGGTCAGCTCTCATCCCATGGGTAGAGATGTGAACCTTCCAATTAATTTTGTCTGCACCTTTCATAGCTTGCTTCTTGTACATGCATATGTGTGTGTAAGGATGGTGGTCTACGTTTACTACTGTGGGTTAGAAGTAAAGGCTTAAAATTCCAGGCAGATTTATCAAAGGTATGACTTTCTGATATTTGGACCTCCTCTGAAGGCTGCAGAGTTGGTTATATTTGGAGCTGCTGTGCTTAGGTAGTGATTAGACTCTCAATCATGCTGTTGTATGCGGTACTACTGGTGGCTGATCACAGAATCACAGAATGATAGGGTGTTGGAAGGGACCTTTGGAGGTCATCTAATCCAACCCCCCTGCCAAAGCAAGTCCACCTAGAGCAGGTTACACAGGAATGTGTCCAGGTGGGTTTTGAATGTCTCCAAAGACTTCACCACCTCTCTGGGCAGCCTGATCCAGTGTTCTGCCACCCTCAAAGTAAAGAAATTCCTCTTCATGTTGAGATGGAAATTCTTATGTTCAAGTTTGTGCCTGTTACCTCTTGTCCTGTCACTGGGCAACACTGAAAAAAGACTGGGATATATTCTTGCTCCTTATACATTTCTGCTGTTGTCGCTATCCACGTGGTACTTTCCAGTAGGAGAAAACCTTAAAAGCATGAAGATGCTGAGGAGAGTAAAGGCTCTTCCCTATATTCCTGACAGCTTTTATCAAACCCTGCATTGTGAGACCTAAAGAATCAAAAAAAAAAGGTCAGCTCTCATCCCATGGGTAGAGATGTGAACCTTCCAATTAATTTTGTCTGCACCTTTCATAGCTTGCTTCTTGTACATGCATATGTGTGTGTAAGGATGGTGGTCTACGTTTACTACTGTGGGTTAGAAGTAAAGGCTTAAAATTCCAGGCAGATTTATCAAAGGTATGACTTTCTGATATTTGGACCTCCTCTGAAGGCTGCAGAGTTGGTTATATTTGGAGCTGCTGTGCTTAGGTAGTGATTAGACTCTCAATCATGCTGTTGTATGCGGTACTACTGGTGGCTGATCACAGAATCACAGAATGATAGGGTGTTGGAAGGGACCTTTGGAGGTCATCTAATCCAACCCCCCTGCCAAAGCAAGTCCACCTAGAGCAGGTTACACAGGAATGTGTCCAGGTGGGTTTTGAATGTCTCCAAAGACTTCACCACCTCTCTGGGCAGCCTGATCCAGTGTTCTGCCACCCTCAAAGTAAAGAAATTCCTCTTCATGTTGAGATGGAAATTCTTATGTTCAAGTTTGTGCCTGTTACCTCTTGTCCTGTCACTGGGCAACACTGAAAAAAGACTGGCCCCATTCTCTTGACACCCACCCTTTAAATATTTATAGGCACTTAGGAGATTCCCCCTCAGTCTTCTCTTCTCCAAACTAAAAAGACCCAAATTCCTCAGCCTTTCCGTCTTAAGAGAGGTGTTCTAGTCCCCTAATAGTCTTCCACCCAGACTGTGTGACTGACAGGTATGGCTTGCTCTAAATGAATTTTCTCCTTCCAGGTTTTGGTCCAACTTCACCTGGCCTCAATTCGGGCTTGCAACCGAGAAGAATGAGTGGAATGAACGCTTGGACTCAAGCTCACGTTTCATCCCCCAGAACAAAGCCAGAAAGTTTCTGCAAGGTGGGTCAGGCCTGTGAGGGCCAGACAACAGGAGAGAGGAGAGGTGCTCCTAGCGAGAAGGCTGAAAGGCTCTGTCTCTGTCAGAACAGAACCTGGAGGAAATCTTTCACAAATCCTTACAACTATCCAGCAAATGCATGAATAAACATAGTCCAAGCCACTGTAGAGACTTCCAGATTATGTCTATAGCAGCGGATTGAATGCACAGCACTGAAAACAACTGGCAAAGTTTGGCCCACGTCTGTGTTATTGAACTCTCACTCCCTAAAATAGGGTTGCAAAATCCTATTGCCTATTGAAAATGTTCTCCACGCTGACTCCCCAGCCACACCTGGGTATTGTCTGAGAGAATGGTTTTCAGGCTTCAGTGTCTGGGAATATCCCCTGGCACTATTTAATCTCCTAATTCATGGTTTCTCTACATACCCTCTCTGTTGCATTGTTTTTTACCTGCTTATTGTGTTGCATAATAATGCATAACATCTAGGTGAGAATCTAATTTCTCAGAGGAACACTTTCCCACCTCTGTGCAGGGATTGACACTGTTCTGAACTTGCAAAAATATTTTTTTCTAAAAACCACCCTATATGAGATTAAAGTCATAGAACCCAGTCAACAGACCATGTACCAACAGATTTAAAGGAGATGAAGTAAATGATGAAGTAAACACAAATCAAGGTGGAAATTTAAGGTGACCGGTTGTCACAGCTATAGACTAGCTGCATATAGCCCCAACCCAATTTTTGTAAATGGTTCTGGAAAAAAAGAGTGAATGACAAAGATCAGGACAAGCAGTGTCCTCCTGTTATGTCAAGATTTTGTGAGGCTAATGGGAACTGTGGTGGCAGGAAGCAGCTCTGTTCTTACCCAGTGCTCCTGTCAAGATTATCACTACAAATGAAGACTTGGGGACAAAATAAGATGGGATCAGAATTATTCACAAAGATTTACTTCCCAGGGAACAGCATATGAGAAGAAAATGTGACATGATTCCTGAGGAAATGAAGAGAAAAAAAATGTAACCATCTTTCCTCAGTATACTTCCCAAAGAAGCAGGGTCTTGCAAAAACAAACCAAACCAAACCAAACCAAAACAAAAACAAACCAAAACAAAAAACTCCACACCAAAACAAACAGAAATTTTTCAGGAGAGGAAGCATTCCTCTCTGGCCATTTCCAAGTCCACACTGTGGGAAGTACAAATATTTTTGGAGAGAGCAAAATAGAAGCTGTGCTTAAAAATATTAAAGTGATTTCTCTTTAAGTTTGCTGAAAAGAGATGTAATCGCATAGAGCTGTGCCATTAGTTATTACAGTGTAAAATCAAATGTGAGAGGTCATTCCCTGGCACTAACAGCTCTGGGCACACTTGCTCAATGAACTCTGTTTTCCTGCTGGGTAAATTAATTATGTGATTGTCTCTGCTTGAAATTAACAGAGTCCTCCCCTTCTTCACATGAAGAGATCAAACACTCCCACGTGACTTGCAAATTACTCCTCTAAATGGGGGTCCCCGTAGAAATAATTAGGTTGCTTTAGTGTGAGATATTAATATTACCCATTTTTAGTACAAATGTCTGGAAATTTCTCTTCCATTCCACTTTTTTTAAACTGACATTTCATTAAACATAATGCTGCAAAGTATTTCTGACAATGGAGGCTAATCAAAGCAGCTTAATGCAGAAGCAGAAGGCACGCTTTCAGTGTAAACTATAAATCTTAAAAACGTGGTGGTTTGAACATTGCACATGACTTGTGGCTCTCAGATACGTGTAAAGACCACTCACACATACCCCGAGTGTGCATGCAGGTGTGTGTGTGTGCCACCCCCAGCCTGGCGCTGTCGGTGGGGCGAGACCCTCTGCCTTGGTGAGCCCAGGGAGCTGCCTCTGCTGATCCCACCCACCCCGTTGAGGGATCTCCCTGCATTAGTAGGGGGAGATTCAAGAGGAACCAGCTGAGCGTTGCTCTAAAGAGAGAAAGGAGTTGACTGAAGGACAAGGCCAATGGGAAACACGAAGGTCAAGCAGAAAGAACAACCTAAGGCGCTGGCGGTCTGAAGCCTGGTAACATAAAACCCAATTAATATGGATGGAAAACAACAAAAACACTAAAACTGAATTGCAACCACTGTTGCTGTTACCTCTTTTTCAGGTTGTTTGCTTCTTTGTTTATCGAGCCCCTATTCTATGATTTGAATTAGTGACATGCCGCAACACCTTATGGGAGGTTGATATTAGATGTGTACATTCACTGATCTTGGCTGTAAAGGACCTGATCTGGATATGTGATCATTCCTTAACTTTCATGTGTTCCATTTTGATGAAGACATTTTATTTAAACATTTATTGGGTAGCTGATAGTAAAATAATATTTGTTTCAGTAGGCCAGATTGTTCCCTCCCACAGACACGTTATGAGAAAGGGAAGAATTTACTGATTAGGTTGCATGCAGATACCTGCTTGCTTTCAGTTATTTTTCTGAGGGTTCTCTTTAACCCACAGAGTCATATGAATCCCGGGATGCTTTGGAAGGCCATGGCACCCTCTGCAGACTCACTCATCTCTGGCTACCTGAAACCAGCTCCCCCAGACCTCTTCCTTCCTTTTTCTTCTCTAAAAGGGACTTGAAAAAAAAAAGGAAAACAGAAACAGAAAGTGAGAAGTAGGACAAAGCGGCAAACGGAACGTGGTCCTTCAGATTTTAACCATAGAAGGTATACAGTATTGAAAGAAAACTCAGACAAGCACTCTGCTATTAGAATAATGAAACAGAATCTTTTCAGGTCAAAATTATCATAAACTCATTGAAACCTTTGGAATTATGACAGCAAAGAAAACTGAACTTCCGTCTCAGTTAATGTAAATGGTTTAGTCCCTGTTCCCTTACCCTCACTCAAAATCCAGTGCATTCACATTTCTTCTATTTTCCCTGATGAATGACAGGTACAACACTCTCTTACAGTACCTTTCTTGTTCTAAATGGGATAGTCAGGCACACATCACAAAGCAGAAAGTCTAGTGAACACTAACATTCTTAATGATATGCTGCAAATTAATACATTTTTCTGTTTAATAACTACATTACAGGGAATTAAATGATTTTTTTCTCTGTTCTTGCAACCCATAATTATCTTCTGATTTTGCCTTTCAAACCTTGAAATGTCTAACAGTAACTGAATATTTAACCACTTGATGTTCATTTACTTGCAGGGACGCATATGCCTGTGTAGCTCTGAATATGAAATATAGGAGAGAATACTGAATTTCCTGCACAGAAAAAAATCCAATAGTACTAGACAGACAAAGAACACAAATGCTAGGCCTTGACAATAATAACACTCACTGAAGTGGTGCAAATACCCTATTAGCAATAAATAGGAGTGAGATAAAATTTTAGTGTTTCTGGAAATCGGTCAGTGTTGGAACATGTTAAGCAATGTAAAAGCAATATAAAGGATTTTCCACCTATTCTTTTACATGCAGTATGAAGGAGATGGAAGTGTCTGCTTCTAGAATAAGTGCAGAAGTACATTACTTAACCCCCAAGTACAGTAATTAGATTTCTACTTCATAACTATGTAGGTCCATGGAGTGAGCCTTCCTTGAAAAACTCCTCCATGCATTGAAACGGAAAATAACAACAACCTTTTCTCACACAGAAGAAAACCTCTCACAAACTCCAAAGCATAAACATAACTGGTCTCTACACTGACGAGGCGTTTGGATCCCATGAGCATCCCGGTGGCTGCCCCAGCACCAGCACGTGTCTGCCTGCAGGATGGCCAGCAGACCTGGACAGCAGCAGTGGGGGAGGAACTGCGGGGTGACAGATGCTCAGACAAAGAGTCGGCTGTGGCCGGGGCTTTGTCGTGGGAGTGCTGCTGGCACCGCTGCCAAGAGAAGAAAGATGAGCAGGCAGGGGAACGTGTGCTGTGACTGTGCACAGAGTCCAGCTTGAGATGTTTATGCTCACACAAAGCAGCCGCTGAAGCCACTGACAGCCAATTTTCATCAGGGAAGGAGGAAGTCTTAAGGTTGCGCAGTTCTTCTTTTTGGGACTGTCTTAACAGAGTGTCCATGGGGAATCAGTGTGCCATCGCATGACAGACCGTTTTTCTCCCCAGTTGTTAGGGAACTGCAACAGTGGTGTTCTTTAAATAACTGACTTCTTGTGCAGGGAAGACCCAACACTCAAATTAATGAAATGCCAGAGCTCAATGTCAGTGTAGCATCCCTGTGAATGCATTGTGCTACAGCCTGCTGCACTGGTTGAGGCAAAGGGCTGCACGGCGAGCAAGCAGTGTGTTTATGAGCATCACTGAGAACTCCTGGGCTGAGCTTGCAGAGTCAGCTTTAATCTTGATGTCTTCCACCTTCCGCATCTTCCCTTGTCCCGTTTTACTCTTCTTTGGACACTCCTTTCTTCAGTCAAATACCACTGTCACACAGTCTTTAAAAGTATTGTAGAATATTGAAGTCAACACACCTCCTCTGGAAACACAGTAGGAGAAAAAGATTTGTGTTGTGCCCGTACAGCTGTTCTGAGTTGCAAGAGTGTGGCATTATGTTCACAGGCTGCATTAGGGACCGGGCTTATTTTTTAAACAAGGGGATTTTTTTGTACAACTATTCCTGAGAAATTATTTCTTTCTGCACCTCAGTGGAGACAGTTATGTTTATTTATCTGCCTCCAACAAGAAAAACTACCTGGAATAAGGCATTGGTACAAAGGAAAATAGAGAGGAATGTCACAAATCATAGAATCATAGAATGGTTAGGGTTGGAAGGGACCTTAAAGATCATCTTGTTCCAACCCCCCTGCCATGGGCAGGGACACCTCCCACTAGAGCAGGTTGCTCAAAGCCCCTTCCAGCCTGGCCTTGAACACTTCCAGGGATGGGGCATCCACGACTTCTCTGGGCAACCTGTTCCAGTGCCTCCCCACCCTCACAGGAAAGAATTTCTTTCTGGTATCCAATCTAAATCTCCCCTCTTCCAATTTAAAACCATTACCCCTTGTCCTGTCACTGCACTCCCTGACAAAGAGTGTCATCTCTCCTGTAGGCTCCCTTCAGATATTAAAAGGCTGCTGTAAGGTCTCCCCTGGAGCCTTCTCTTCTCCAGGCTGAAGAGCCCCAGCTCTCTCAGCCTGTCTTCACAGGAGAGGTGCTCCAGCCCTCGGATCATCACAGTACTCCAGGTGGGGTCTCACGAGCGCAGAGTAGAATCACCCCCCCCCAACCTGCTGGCCACACTTCTCCAGGATAACTGCTAAAACAAAATAAAAAACTGATAATCCAGGATAACTGCTAAAACAAAATGGTAAATATGTAAACACTTCAGTAGGTTAGCTGTTAGAAAGACTTCCCCCCTATCTCCAACATTACTAGTTGCTGCTTATCTTCCAAGCTTGATGCCGAATCTGTTTTGAAGCCTTCACCAGGACATTGAATGCTCAGAGTTTGGCTGAGCTGTGTGCGGTGCTGAGGGGCATTTAGGGGCAGTGTCTGCTGAAGGGGGAGAGCTGTGTGTGCACAGAGCTGGCATGGCTTTGCCTGGCTGAACATCAGCGAGAGGCTGAGCACCGCACCGAGCTCCGGCAGCTGGACTCAACGTGCTTTGTGTTTTGTTAGCTCAGGCCACTGCATGGGGGAAGATGGTCCAGCCATCCATGTAAATACACCAACAGCCCTGCCTGAATTTTTTTGGCCTTGAACAGTGGCAGTTCTTATGCTGAGAGCAGCATTACAACTGCACCACTGTGTCTGCACTGCACATGGCAAGGGGGTCTCCACAAGGGGCTCCCTGCCTGCCTTTTCCTTCTTTCCAGTGGTTTTGGTGCTATTCTTCAGTACGACCTAATCTTTTCTTTGCTGTCAGCTCAGGCAGATGATGAGGTAGCAGAGGTTTCCGTGTTGACCCTTCACAACATCTGAGGGTGTACAAGTGGTTTGAAATTTTCTTGCAGCCTTTGAAAGACCATAACCACATAACGGCCAGTGGGAATAGCTGGAATTCATGTGATGAGTTTGCTGTAAAGAGGTCCTTATGTTAATGGAAAGTGGGTCCTTATATGTTGCAGAACTGAGGAAGGTAGGTTAAGCAGAAATGGCTTTCTCTCTTTTTTGCACTGGAATATTCTTGATACTCCTGTAGATAATTTATTCTTGAAAGTGTCAGGAAGTATAAGCTTGTAAGGGTGTCTCATAACAACATGAAAATCTGCAGGAACAGCACAAACAGTAGATCAAAACAGCGCTTTGGCTGGCCAATGATGAATGGCCGTAATGATGAATCCTGAGAAGTAAGATGTGTACATCTTATCTCCTGTATCCCAGACAACTTCCTAACATCTTTCTGAATTACTAAAGAGAAACTAATATATTCTAATACTGTGGCAAGTATTGTCAAACCAATACAAAGCAACATCACTTTCTATTTTGAGTCATATGGAACTACTATAAACCAAATCCAAAAACTAAGTAATAGCTTAAAGTATTCATTACACTGTCTCCATGTACATAAGGCAACACTTCTCTAACATTTGGCACAAATATTAAGTTAAACCTATACATTGACACACAACATTGAACATTGACCCATGTAGTGAATGAGGGAAAGACTGTGGATCTTGTTTACCTGGACTTCTCTTTGACCACATTTCCTACAGCATTCTCCTGGAGAAACTGGTTGCTCATGGCTTGGATGGGCCTATGTTTCGCTGGGTAAAAAAACTGGCTGGGTGTCTGGGGCCAAAGGGTGTTGGTGAATGGACTTAAATCAAGTTGGTGGCCAGTTCCAAATGGTGTTCGCCAGGGTTTGGTACTGGGGCCACTTTGGTTTAATATCTTTGTCAATGATCTGGGTGGGGGGATTGAGGACACCCTCAGTAAGTTTGCAGATGACACCAAGACAGGCAGGAGCGTTGATCTGCTTGAGGGTAGGAAGGCATTTCAGAGGGATCTGGACAGACTGTATTGATGGGCAAAGGCCAGTGGTATGAGGTTCAACAAGACCAGTGCTGGGTCCTGCACTTGGGTCACATGGGGTTGTCCCCATGGAGCGCTACAGGCTTGGGGAAGAGTGGCTGGAGAGCTGCCCGGCAGAAAAGACCTGGGGCTGTTGGTCACCAGGCAGCTGAATATGAGCCAGCAGTGTGCCCAGGTGGCAAACGTGGCCAGCCAGTAGCATCCTTTCTTGTGTCAGAATTAGTGTGGCCAGGAGGACTAGGGAAGTGATCATCTCCCTGTACTCAGCACTGGTGAGGCTCCACCTCGAGTACTGTGTTCAGTTCTGGGCTCCTCGCTATAAGAAAGACACTGAGGTGCTGAAGCAAGTCCAGAGAAGGGCAATGAAGCTGATGAACACAAGTCTTATGAGGAGTGGCTAAGGGAGCTGGTATTGTTTAGTCTGGAGAAAAGGAGGCTGGGGAGAGACCTCATCAGATTCTACAGCTACTTGTAAGGAGTTTGAAAAGAGTTGTGGGCCAGTCTCTTCTCCCAAGTGACAAGTGATAGGATGAGATGAAATGGCCTCAAGTTGCGCCAGGGGAGGTTTAGACTGGATATTAGGAAAAATTTCTTCACTGAGAGGGTTGTCAAACATTGGAAGTGGCTGCCCACGGTAGTGGTGAAATCACCATTCCTGGAGGTACTTAAAAAATGTGTAGATGTGGTGCTGAGGGACATAGTTCAGTGGTGGTTTTGGCAGTGTTAGGCTGATGGTTGGACTGGGTGATCTTAAAGGTCCTTTCCAACCAAGACAATTCTAAGATTCTATGATGTACAAAAGCAATATATATCAGTCTGTTGTATGCAATACAACATTCCTTGGAACTAATTTTCTCAAAATTATTTATGTTTTAGAGACAATATTTATATTAAAACAAGGAAATTTAATTTCTGAGTACCAAAATTCTAGCTTTGTATTTTGCAACATTTGAAATAAACAATATTATAAAGCTTATCATCAGTAGCATCAAAAATCTAGAAATACTCTTATCTCCATCTGGAAGTACTTGAAAAATAAATAAATAAATACATGCAGTGAGTCTTGACACAATTGCTCATTGATATCATAAGACATTAAGGTTGGCTTGGGATGTAGAATGTCAGGTCCCATGGCATATCTTGACACAATAGAGTGCACTTTTCAAATATTATTAGAGACTGAAAATGATCTTATTCTTTTCTTACAGTTGAGATAGTCATGTAGAGACTAGGGAAACTTTTTCAACTTGGGTCTGGAAAATATTTCTCTAACATGTATTTCTATATATTTTATGAACAAAATCATTGTGTATCTACGGGGAAAAATGTTTAAAAAAATTACAGAACAAGATATAGTTAAAAACTCAGTAGTTCCACAAAGGCAGGAAGAAATGTATCACTGTTTTGAGAAATCTTAGTGCTTTCAAATAATAAATTACAGGTAAAAAAAGTTTACAATAGTACAAGTAATGCACCTTTGAGAAGAACAGTAGTCTTGCTTATCAAGCATGCAGAAGATAGGAAATGCTAGCTTTAAGACTAATATTTTCTCTGTATATGATAATAATTTTGCTTGGCATCAGAGATATACTCAGTAATGTTAAGAGAGAAAGAATCAAATTCATTTTATATCCTAGTCCAGACACCTGAAACAAGAATATATCTGTCTTCTGCCATATCTTTATCACATTTACTGTCCTTAGCTTGTAGTGAATGGGGAATACATGAACAGCGCCTTCTAATTTTATTAAAACCCACATCTTAAAAAGACATCACAAATAAGATTAGTGGAAACATAACTTTGTAAGGTTTGCACTTCTGAATAATCACCCTAATATTCATTTCAAAAAATACTGCAAAACTCTTTGTTACATGAAGAAGTTTAGAAAGGAAAACGATCATCAGGGCTCAGTCTTAAGGCTCTTCAATCCATATTCACCATATGGGCTAAGAGAATGGCTAGTAGAAGAAACAATTTTTATTGACATACCAACCTTAGAAGGTGTTGCTGTTCATTTTTTTAATAGCTTGAATATCTATTTGCTAGTAGAATAGCAATGACCATCTATCTCTGCAGAGGAATACACAGGGTAGGGTAGGACCAACACAGAGCACAGATGAGGATGGAAGATGGGCCCAAGTTCATTCTCAAAGACTGAGGATTTCTTCTTGTTTGAACAAAACAGAATAGGTCTGAGTTGCTTCTCAGCAACTTTCTTTTAGTGCGTATTCTGCTTTCATGTTGTTAGGTTCTACCCACAGTAAAACCTTTGCTGATACAGTCATGTTCAGTAGACTCCTATTTCTATGCTGCTAACCAGTAATAGTATTGGTAACAGTTAATTGTGCACAGCCTAAGCTGGTGAAACCTGAGTTCCAATGCCACTGCTGCTAGAAGTGCTCATCTTCAGGTTCAGATTGGATATTAGAAAAAACTTTCACTCAAAAAGTTATTAAGAATTGGAATGGGCTGCCCAGGGAAATGGTTGAGGCACCATCCCTGGAGGTATTCAAAAGACAGGTAGACATAGTGGTTAGTGACATGGTTTAGTGATGGTTTTTATCAGAGTTAGTTTGATGGTTGGACTAGATGATCTTAAAGGCCCCTTCCGACCTAGACAATTCTATGATTCAATTCTATGTGTCTGCTGTCAGGTACCAGGCATCAGAAATAATTATGTAGAAACTCATAGTTTCTAATAGTTCCTATGGGTCAACCAAAACCAATATGACAAATTAGCATACAGACTACTTCAAAGGACCTAAAAGAAAAGATGGTCAGGAATAATAGCCAGAGCTAATTTCATAAAAACACGTTTTATCAAATCAAACCAGTTTCTTTCTACCACAAGGTAACAGAGAGGAGAAGCAATACATGGCATATACATTGGCTTATATAAGACTTTTGACACTATACTGCATAGAATTCCCATAACCAAACTAAGGAATATTTAGATGAAAAAAAGAAGTTACCAACGTCATGGGAAAAGTCCCGTTGGGAATTCCTTAACTCTGGTTCAGGTATGTCCTGAAAAGGACTGAGTAATTCTCTGCAGGAATCAATCCTCAGGAAGTGGTGTTATCAGATATTTTCTTTAATGATCTAGATGATCAAATAGATAATGTGAACATTTGAAGACACCAGTAAGGTGACAGTGCACATTGGGAAACAGGGATAGAATTCAGTGGGATCCTGATACACAGCAAAATACTATAAAAAAGAAAAGGTACTGTTTAATAAGGGCAAATGCCAGACCGTGAACTTGGATAAGAACATTAATGGCACAAATATAGGGAAGGGAGCAAAGGGCTAAGTTGCATCTCTGCAGGAGTATATTTAGAATTGTTATGAATCATAGCTTCAATAGGAATCAAAAGAATTGTGTAACGACAAACCTCATATGATTAATCACCCACAATGATTAATAAACTGTCATAGCTAACAAGACATTTGAAGTAATCCTGCTCCTTTCAGTGTTGACCTCTGCTGAAGTGCAGCAACTTTGAGCATTGAGCAATGAAATTCAAAGATAGGAGTTACTTGGGTGGGTTCCAGAGGAAAAAAGTTCTGGGAAGAGCAGTGAGAATGAAGAGAGAGCTACAAAACAGGAGAGGAAAATTTGGGTGAGCTTGAGTATTATTCCTTGTGCCTCATTATATTTAGGATGAGAATTTAGGTTTCATGTTTCAAACTTTGAATGTTGAATCATCCTGCAGGAAAATGAAATGATCTATATGCTAATGTCCTGTCACAGGGACATTCCCACTTCTCAGAACTACTGCAAGTGACGGTGAAACAGCTTATAGTGTGGCCAGGTTGCCAATCCCAGTTTTTCGCAGTTCCCTTTCTTGTCCTCTGCCAAAAAATCAACAATGTTCTTTTACTTCACATCTAGCTTTAGAGTTTTTAGGAAATTCTTATTTCACATTTTCAAGCCTTTAACAACTACCACAACATCTAGAAATGTCTTTTTCATATGTTCTTTTGAATCCAGGACTTCTGGTCTTGCATCTTTGGGGCTTGGGTCTATGTGTCTTAGAAAATATGCCAGATATTCATAATATTGCCAACCGTGATGATCCTTGGCTTTTGACCTAGTACCCATTGAAAGGGGGTGCACTGCTCAAACAGATGGTTTCAAGCTATCTCTGACCTCAAGCACTGTGCCTGGATTGCATTCATTTCACACAACAGCCAGGATTGACTTCTTTGTCTTAAAGGAAAGAAAGGCAGAGAACAATTAAAACCTTCAGCTTCGGCTCCTTCTTCATGCTAGTTACTCACTTTAATCCACAGAGCATGTGTAACCCAATCCCACTTGCCTGGCTGTAAAGAGAGAAAACACTTTCTGATCCCTTGCTTTTCATGCTATGGTTTCTAGCTAAGTAGCTACTCATCAGAAGAGCCTGTCATAGCAGGAGTAGTTTCTATGGCATGGACACAAACCCTGGAAGTGCCATATTAATTTTCTAGCATACAGGAGTGGTGTCAGTAAGCTGTGCAGTTTTCAGAGGCTAGCATTACACAAATTGGATCACACTCTTGTTCTGGTGACTGATTGTCTGGAGCAGGGACCTGACAGGAGGCATTCATGGCCCAGGTTTCCTCCTCAAGATAAGCAAGGTGTGGGCTGAGAAGGGATTGGTCTAGCTTGGTCTTGTCCTGACATAGCCTTGGCGTCTGGCCAGCGCTCGTACCTGGGCCCGGGGGCTGGGAGTGCTCCCAGTTTCCACAGTATAGATACAACCACTAAGACCTGGGTTTACCTGGAAATAAATCATTAGGTTGACAGGAAAATCTGGGTATGTAGACATCACTTTGGGCATCTGATGTTCAGACACCACCAAAAATGCTATTAAGTTGCAATGTACTCTGGAAAAAGTCTTAAGTGCCTCAACAACTAAATGCCAGTGAATATGGTCCTTTACTGTTAAGCTTCTATCCCTGGGGATGGATAAGGACTGACATGCCAGGGGCAGGGAAGAAGTAGAGAGGATGAAGGCTCTGCAGTTCCCCACTGACAGTCACAGTGTGATGCACTCCTGGTAGCTTTCTAGCAGAAAAGCTATCTCTGCCCCAAATGAATGCCACTTCTTCAAGATCGTTCACAAGTCATAAAGTAAGTATGGCTTCTTCCTATCTCATATAGATTCTTCCTCAGTGCTTCAGTTATTCTTTCTTTCTTCCGTTTTACCACTGTGGTTCTTAAGAGATTCAGCTTCCTCCTTTTGACCAGTTATCAGCATAAGCATTATTGATAATTAAGAAGTCACATCAAATCCCCTCATCAGTGACTAGACACCATGTCCTAACTCTTGTTTTCCCATGACAACAGTCTTTGTACAGTGCTTGCCTTTCCATCATCTCCAGAATGATTCAAGCTGCTTTCCAAAACCTTGGGTTTTCATATTTTCCTGATAATTTCCTGGCCCAGGATTTTTAAAAAAACTCATCTGAAACAAGTTTGCATTCTGTCTTTGCCACTCACAGTATATTATTCTACACTGTAAAAAAAAGTGGAATAGATCCAGTACTTGGCATCTATTAAGTATCTGTATTCCAACTAACAATTAATTAGGATTAAGGGTTCTTGAAAGTATATCTTATAGCTGAAGAAAATAATTACCAACTATTAATCACATACTTCTTTCAGATACTTAAAAACTAATTGTATGCATTTTCCAAATGATCTGAGGAGACTTGTGAAATATTTAAATTGCATTATACCCTAAGATCAATTGAGAAATGTCCAAGTTTCTCATAGGCAAACTAATGCTTTACTGCAATACTTCTTTTGCTCTACTCATGCCAGTGTTTAAAACATAACCTTTCCCTTGCAGAGACCCAAAATCTAGTTTACTGCTGCATAGCAAGGCAAGCAAGTTGTATCAATATGACATTTTTGTAGATTGTAGAACTACACCCCCAAGTCAGTGAAGAGAAAAGAGCATGATGTGGGATGCCATTGCTGGAGGAGGAGAGAATTGACCAGGATCCCCTGCAACCAGTGTCACCTGAGACATTTATCAGTGGAGGAGGTTGCAGCAGGAGCTACAGACCTTTTAATTTTTACTTAATGCCTCATAGACATGTGCCTAATGCTGTCATGCTGGTGAGAAAGGATGTATCAAAAGAATGTTCCTTCCCCATCATATACATTGGGAGGAACTCTTCTGCACATTGGCCATTTATATCTTTCAAGTGACCTAGATAGGAAGTTCCCTCCGGTTTCACATCAAAAGATCAATCATAATGTTTCTGAGAAGTCAGTGATGAAGCTGAGTTTCTGGTTAGGCCTCCAGGTCTAGGAACATACTGTATTTCAAAATTCAATGTAATGAATCTAAGCATTAACATTTTATAACTTGTAATAATCCATTTTAAATCTGGAGGCTAATTAAACTAAACATACCAAACTTGCCTGCAACTGGAACTGATTATATGTCATTTGAATAGAAAAATTGCAAAAGATTATTTGCATATCCAGAAAAATTAACACCCACAAAAACATTCAATAATAAATAAAGTAAGTGTTAGTTTTTGAGTGCTGGAACTCTCACAACATAATAAAAAAATGCAAATAATAATTATGCAAAACTTATTTTAACTCCAGAAGGAGACTTATCAAATACTGAATCTGAAATATCATAAAAAGAACAAAATACTTCTGAGTATAATATGTGCATTCAAGGCCAGGCTGGATGGGGCTTTGAGCAACCTGCTCTAGTGGGAGGTGTCCCTGCCCATGGCAGGGGGGTTGGCTAGATGATCTTTAAGGTCACTTCCAACCCAAACCATTCTATGATCCTTTGATTCTATGATTTTGTTGGTTGTTGATATCAGAAGCCCATATCGCAGTGGAGAACTCACGTGAGACTGACCAACAGGCCTTCCCTGATTGCCAGGGGATGCAGAGTTGTCGTCTGCACCCTCAGCTGCAACACTCCCATGACCAGCTTCCCTTTCTGCACCAGACAAGAACTCCGTCTCAAGTGATTGTCAGTAGTTCACAATGGGCTGTCCTTCTCACCTGCAAGCACTAGAACTGCTCGTTTCCTCTGAAGACGATGAGGAGCTATGGGAGTGCAATGGCACTTGTAGGTTTAGATGTTGTACTTTTCTTTCTATTTCTATGCCCATAGATCTGCAAGCCCAATATTTTTCATTTTACGCCATCTGCTTTACCATCTAAAATTTTAGGAATCTTGTCAGTAATTATCCATTCTCCTGGCTGCAGTAAAGACTGCCAATAAAACATACCAGATTCTGCACTTCTACTCAAGAGAGCAGAGCTGTTTGAAGGTGTCAGTTCCTCAAGTTTGAGAAAATCTAATTCTGTTAATGTGCCACTGAAGAATTGATGACCCCCAAGACAGCCACACTTGTTCTTGCTTCTCTTATTCCTCAAATTATCATCAGGCCACAAAATCAACAATCTCTTGGTTCGGTTACCATGTGTTTCTAAAAAATGTCTCTGCACTTTGTGCTTAGAAGTATGATCTGCAGCTAAAGTGATGTCAGCATTGATGAGCCCTAAGTTGACAGAGACAGACATTACAGACAATATGCCCTTCTTAGTATATAGTAGTACTACTTCTGATTCTTTAGGTACAATGTATTAGACTAGACTAGACTAGACTAGAATATTATTTCAGTTGGAAGGGACCTACAATGATCATCTAGTCCAACTGTCTGACCAATTCAGGCCTGACCAAAAGTTAAAGCATGTTGTTAAGAGCATTATCCAAATGCCTTTTCAACATTAACAGGCTTGGGGCATCGACCACCTCTCTAGGAAATGTGTTTCAGTGTTTGCCTTCCAGCCCTTTCACCGGCTTGTTGCCCTCTTGGAGGCGTTCAAGGACCTTCGCATCCTTCTTAAATTGGGGGGCCCAGAACTGCACGCAGTACTCAAGGTGAGGCTGCACCAATGCTGAATACAGTGGGCTTATCACCTCTTTTGACCAGCTGGTGATGCTGTGTTTGGTGCACACCAGGAGGCAGATTGTCCTCTTGGTTACTTACTGACAAGAGATATTTGTGCTTAAGAAGTGTTTTTAATACTAATACCTGTTGACTGCTCATTGTGTGCTGCTGCTAGGGGACTCTGACCAGGAGTCATTAAGAAGAGTTGGATATTGAGAGTCTGGAGTGTGGGTCCTCTGTCTTCTTTCTAAACAGAGCCTTCTAAAGCAATAAGCTTCCATGGAAGTCGTGAGCTCAGGTAAATTTCATCCCTCTGTTTTACAAGCCTTGTAACCCACAGGACTACCTCACCAAAAAAACCCCACCAGTGTCTTGTGTCTTCCAAGCCCCATAATGTGTGTAAGGGCACATGAATACACGAAAAAATATTTTATAAGGTTATTCCCACCCCAAATCAAGACAAAAAATTAAATACACTTTAATAAAGGTTCAAATGCCATATTGTGTCATGGTTTAACTCTGGTCAACAGCTCAGCCCTACCAGATGCTCACTTACTTTCCCCCATTGGGATGACAGAGAGAATCAGAGAGATAAAAGTGAGAAAACTTGTAGGTTGAGATAGCAGTTTAATAGGTAAAGGAAAAGCAGCATGTGCAAGCAAAGCAAAATAAGGAATGCATTCACTGCTTCCTGTCAGCAGGCAGGTGTTCAGCCATCTCCAAGAAGGCAGGGCCCCATCACACATAACGGCTACTTGGGAAGACAACTCCCAACATCCTCCCTTCCTCCTGCTTTCCCCCAAATTTATTGGTGAATACAACATCATATAGTAGGGGATATCCTTTTGGTCAGTGGGGGTCATCTGTACCAGCTCCCAAATACTTCTGTACCTCCTGCCTGCTCCCTGATGTGGGGGTGTGAGAAGCAGAAAAGGCCTTGATCTTGTGTAAGCACTGCTCAGGAGTAACTAACGCTCAGCCAACACCATTTTGGTCACAAAAGCAAAATAAAGCACCATAATAGTCTGCTGTGAAGAAAGTTAATTCCATCCCAGCCAGGCCTGGTGCATAGCGATATCCAAATATGAACATGGAGATTTAATTGAATCAGATTACGCACTGTTCCTTCAAGCACGTGTATGTGTTAGATATGTTATGCACTTCTACATTATGGGTATGACAGGTATGGATGGCAAACATAATTAAAACAGATATCTAGGACATTAACTAATAAAACCCCCATAATTAATAAAGAAGGAGTAATCAAAGCCAAATTATTCATTATGAATTATAAACAGTTTAGGTCTGATTTAACTTTTCTGCATTTTCTTTGATCAGAATAAGATGAGACTTCTGTCAGATGTTCTAAAAAATTCCTATTACTCAGAAGTGAAGGCTTGTTCTAAATACAGAAGATAAATCTCCTTGAGTATAAATGACAAATTGAGTTAAATCTAATCTGTATGAAAATGCCTTTAATCTAACACTTAGGTTGCTAAACTTTCTTTATAATCAACATTTTAGAAAGGAATGTTCTGTGCTGTTTCATTTAAGGCTGTTATACCCTGAATATTTTGGGCAGAAGGTGTATGGTGATGGTCCGTGAGTGCTACTCGTGTTTGACGTGTGTCCAACAAACCTGAATTTAGTTAGACCAAACCACTTTGAACTCTGCGGTGTTGACTGAGAGGTGATTTGCCAAATGGACAAGTGAAAAGAAATGACATGTAGCTCTTTGGTAGATGGCAGAAGGCAAAGCAGATGGAGGACAGGCCCGCCCTTGGCAACTCAAGTGCAGCACTTATTAACATCTGAGATGGAAAAGGGTAGTGAACACCTAGGCTGGACTTCAGGCTGTAGCCCAGGACTGGCACTGCTGGCAGCGGGTATGGACAGGATGACTCCAAGGGCTGGAGATCCAGGCAGGGGCACCTCACTGCCTGCAGCTTTCCTTGGGGTAACAAGGGACAAGGACCACTCTGGTTGAGTGGCACTTGGCAAGGGCAGCTTTGCCATACTCGTTAGGGACAATAGGTGCCCAGGCAGGTGATTTAAAAATTATTTGTTCTGAACCAATGAGGTATGTTACTGAGGCCGTGCATAGCAAGGTTTTGGTAGCAAGCAGAGCTACAGGGGTGGCATCTGTGAGAAGCTGCAAGAAGCTTCCTCCATGTCCAATAGAGCCAATGCCAGCCAACTCCAAGACAGTCCTGCTTCTGGCCAAAGCCGAGCCCATCAGTGACAGTGGTAGCACCTGTGGGATAATGTATTTCAGAAGAGGATAAAACCTGTACAATGCCATCAGCAGTCAGAAGAGAAGGGTGAGAATAAGTGAGAGCAACAACTCCACATACACCAAGGCCAGTGAAGAAGGAAGGGGAGGAGGTGCTCCAGGTGCTGGAGCAGAGACTACCCTACAGCCCATGATGAAGACCATGGTGAGGTAGGCTGTCTCCCTGAAGCTGATGGAGGTTAATGGTGGACCAGATGCCTGCAGCCCATGCAGGACTCCATGCCGGAGCAGGTGGATATGCCCAAAACAGGTTGTGACTCTGTGGAGAGCTCATGCTGGAGGAGACTTCCGGGAGGACCTGTGGAGAGAAGAGCCCATGCTGGAGCAGGTTTGCTGGCAGGACTTGCAACCCCGTGGAGGACCCATAGTCTGTTCCTGAAGGACTGCACCCTGTGGAAAGGACTCACATTGGAGAAGTTTGTGGAGAACTGTCTCCATGGGAAGGACACCATGCCAGGGCAGAGGAAGAGTGTGACGAGTCCTCCCGCTGAGGAGGAAAGAGCAACAGAAACAACGTGTGATGAACGGACCACAACCTCCATTGCTGTTCTCCCTGCACCTCTGCAGGGGGAAGGAGTTAGTGGAAATTGGGAGTGAAGTCAAGCTTGGGAAGAAGCAGGGGGCGGGGTGGGGGAATGTGTTTTAAGATTTGGGCTAATTTCTCATTATCCTACTCTGATTTGATTGTTAATAAATTAAAATAAATTTTCCCAAGTTGAGTCCATTTTGGCTGTGGTAGTAATTGCTGAGTGATCTCCCTGCCCTTATCTCAACCCAGGAACCTTTCATTATATTTTCTCTCTTCTGTGTCCAGCAATTTCTCATTATCCTACTCTGATTTGATTGTTAATAAATTAAAATAAATTTTCCCAAGTTGAGTCCATTTTGGCTGTGGTAGTAATTGCTGAGTGATCTCCCTGCCCTTATCTCAACCCAGGAACCTTTCATTATATTTTCTCTCTTCTGTGTCCAGCTGAGGAAGGGAGCATTAGAGCAGCTTTGGTGGGCACCTGGTGTCCAGCCAGGGTCAACCCACCACAAGCTGATAAAATTGTTGCTGCCTGTGCCAGTGGCAGGAATCCTGGCATCCTCCACCTTCTGGCCAAAAGAAAAGTCAGAGTGAACAGTGGCTAGTTTAAAAACTCAAACTTTGGTTTTCTTTCAAATTATAAGCAAGGATGCTCTGATACTACATGCCCCTGTGGACCATGAGGAAATAGCTGATGTTAAAGCACCATCTTACTCTGCCTGCTCTTTTCTGTCTATTAGAGATGATAAAGCTACAAGACTAATACCCTCTCTAATGAGACTGACAAGGAAAATCTGGTTATTAGGGGGAGAAAAAAAAAAAGAAAAAAGAATGGCTTTGGTAATTAATCCATTGCTGCTCAGAGATTCCAGTGGCATTGCTTACAGTAACTCCTGCAGGGATACTGTATTTGGTTGATAAAACTAATAGGCATTTCTTTAAGCTAACAACTCCTAATTCTAATAATAATTCTGTTAAATCTTCATGGACATGTTTGTCCTTGCCTTACTTTTTCATTTTCCATTTATTGCAGATACATTTCATGGTCTCTTGTGTCTCAGATTAGAGTTCTGTATTGCCACAAGATCATTGTGGAGTCTTACTGTGCCTTTTTAGTCTGTGAAAGATCTGCCTCACACTGTCCTCAGAGACACCAGTAAGAGCAGGAATAGTCTTTATCTCTGTTTAAATCTATGAAATGTGTTTATCTATTTAAATTTTTGTTTATGAAGGCATTCAGCTTTAGATGTATTTAAAGAATCTTAAAATAAGGAAAAAATAGAAGTGAAAGTGTAACAGAAATCCCACATCATGAACAGAAATGTGACAGAAATGACTGGTCAAGTTCTTTCCTAATAAAAACTACCTTCCTTCTTCAGCCTTCTCTGAGGTAGACTGAAAACAGAGCTTTTGTCCAAAATTCAGTCCCTTTCCAACTTTGATTGTCTGCTCTGCTCTGCAAAACACCGTGAGCTGCAATGCAGCTAGTAACGCCGTACTGACTGCTCCAGCAGCCTTTGATGTACGTGGTACGTGAGGTCTGGCATTTCAGATCCTAGAGGAGCACTTACTGGGAACGACTTGCACAGACCACTTGTGGAGAGGGAGGGGGAGGCAGCCCAAGGTAGCAGCGGCCAGCTGATGCCAATGCTCCCATGATGCTGACAGCGTGGCGTTGGGAAGGGTGGAGAGGCAAATGGAGAGAAATGCAGCGAATAGCAAGATAAAAAATATTGCTTTTCATCATAAGAGTTAAATGAGTAAGGCTAACATAATATGTGCCAGTTCTCAGGACTAAAATTAACCACATGTGTAGAATCATTTGTTTTCCAGCTAGTACAAAAGTCTTAAACACCTTTTCCCAAAAAAAAAACCAAAACCAAACCCCAAAAATCACCCCAAAGGAATATTGGATACAGTGCAAGCATTAGCAAAAATGCAGACATCAAAAGAGTGCCTCTTGGGTGGATGCTTTCTAGTGTGAACTGGCAATCAAAGTGAATTTTTGTTCAGTTAATACTTTAAGTTTTTAGAACTATCAGACCATGGGGAAAAGTGGCAGGTCTCCAGTGAGCTCTACCTGACTAGACTGCAAGTGTGTAACAATCAAGTACTGGTTCCCCTAGACTTGTACTGCTTGTACACATGTGCAAGTATCTGTTTGACACAGTAAGGCCTGGATTGAATAGTTTTGCTCTTAGTTATTCAGCAGCTTGTACAGAAATGGTTGGTGTGTGTGGCCTGTCCAAACCCTGGTGGATAGGCAGATGATACCCATGTTACTGAAACTCTACAGCACCAGGCATCTTCAGGGCTGGTTCTCCAAAGAAACTTAAATGTCAAGGTGTCCCTTCCTCCCCTGACATGATTTCTTAGCTGGAGGGAAAGCTGACTAATATCAGGCAAAGCTGAACTATCACAGGAACACTTTGTCTGATCTCTGGTGATTGAGTATTTATTCTCCGCAGCTGGATATTTTACAAACACTAAATTTTCTCTTCTTTTCCTAAAAAGTTACTGTATATCTTTTTTGCACATCTGTAGAAAGTTTTCATTAATATAACAGTACCACCTGTGCACTTGAGTGCACTTAATTCACTTTCCTGGGGAAAGATAAAATAGCCTGAGGTAATTTTTTGCTCCTTCAGGAACTGTAGGTGAATCACATTTGTACATGCTTCCTTTCACTTTGAAAACTATACCTTCTGATTTCTGTGAGCAAGTCATATGTTAGATGTGAGAGCATTTGTGAAGACTGATACAGTTACTGATTTTTTTTGCAGCATTAGATTTGATAACAAAAATGTTAAACTGAGCGTGCATGTTGGTAATGCAAAACGTACCATCTTCCTCCATAGGTGGACTTGTTTAGATTCTCATCAGAGATGCTGCAGTGGTTCAGGGCTACACAGATTCTAATTAGAAATGTTGGGAAAAAAGGGTATTTTGTATTATTTAAAAATGCAGTTGTTGAAGTGCTAGGAATAGGTTTAAAATAATAAATTGCCATTGCATTGGAATGCTTATTTGAACAATTTTGCTGCAGATTAGATTTCACAGACATACACAGCATTTCTCTTTGCTGGCTTCATATTAGATTCAGCAAGAACTACTGCTCTGAAAAAAAAAAAAATTCTCCAGGCAAAATTGTGATGAAAAGATATAACAGATCCATATCTGAAAAGGATGACGATAGGACTGCCAATGAGAGCTGTAGTGGCTCAGTGGAGCCATCCTGTGTAAGTATGTTTAAATTATACATATATGACTATATTTACATTTCATCTAAATATTTTTATTTTCTTGAAGCTACGATGTGCAAAATAAACCTAACAAAGGCAGGCCAGGTACTTTTAAAATGTATTTCTGGACATAAATGTCCAGAATGGACAGCCGAAACAAACTCACAGAATTATGTGAAGATTCTACCATATGACATTATTTTTGCACAGGAAAGCTTTTAAATTGATAGTTTTAGCACTCAGGCAAAGCAACCATCCTGAGCCATGTTTGGGGCTGAAAGCCAAGGCAGAGTGGGCAGAGATCTGAGGCAATGTTCAGAAAAGAGACAAAACAGAGACCAGGACCTCATGGCAAGATGTGGACATAAATGTAGGGAACAAGTCAATGATAGGGAGGAGAGTTGGACTATGAAGCAAAAACATGAGGCAAATCTGGTATAGAAACTTAGGTTGGAGCAAAAGTGGAGACAGCCAATAGTCTTGCTGCAAGAGTCTTACACATCTTTCATTAGGTCACCTCTCCAATTTCAGGGAGACCACGTCCTTTTAGGGTCATCACAGTAATACCATGACTCATGGAGAATTATTAATCTGAAGGGATTACTATTAGCTGTGGCTGCACAAGTCGTATTTGCAATACTAACACAAGAACAGCTTGAGTTTTGAAAGAAGTCAGTGTCTAGGAACAAAACCTGAGCTCCAAGGTGGAAAATTGGTCTTTAAAAATCTGGTGGAGAAAAAAGGTTTTCTGGCATTCTCCATTCAGACCTATATTGCTAGTAAGTTAGTAAAGATGTTAAATTTGGACTTGCCTATTTTTATTCATGTTATAGGATCTGGAGGACTTTATTAACTAGTTCTGCATGTGAACGTGGAGAAGTTCGGGGAAAGATCTGGAATCCAAGAATATCTCAAGGTTAACTTTTCTTTATAGAAACAGGAAGTGTGATGAAGAATCAAAAAATATATACTGCTCCCAAAAAAGAAACCAAGAGCTCACTTTATTAGCCACATTCTTTTGGTCAAGGGATAGCCTAGAAATTAAAAAAATAAAAGAAGAAAAGTGTAAATTACTGCATTGTTGGAAGGAGCAAAAGGCAGATTACTATATTTATCTACAAAGTGTTTAAATTAAACAACAAAACACCAGAGCAAAACCAAGCAGTTACAATATCATGTACATTAACATCTTCTTGGGAAAAGGATAATTTCAGATTAAAGTAAAACCAGTTGACCACGTATTGTATTTAATGGCTTAATAGAATTTTCACTGTCAAAACAAGAAAGATTACATAAATGCTAAAACATCATATAATACCTTTTTTTTCCAAATACAAGGAAACTAACTTCCACAGTGTTTTACAGGATATTTTTCCCAAAGAACTTTCACTAGAAAGAACTGGAAATGAATAGTGAACATTTCACTTGCTTGAAAGTCTAGATTCTAGAAAGGTGAGAGTCTAGAAAGGGCCCTTTTCCATATACTCAGTTCTGATTAATCGTTTACTTTTGGATTGTGTAGCAGGCATTTATGGAGCATCTTCATAGATACAACAGATATATTAATTTGTTGAGCTGAATCAAGAATAAAAGGTTGGGGGTTTTAAGTCGGCTTTTATTTTAAACCCATTGAATAAACTAAATATCAGTTGCATGTAAAAATGACATAAAAAACCCACTATTCTAAGTACTTTATGAGAACTTGCCAAGATGACTCTGTTTTGCACAGTACTGAGCCTTTGCTGTGAGCAACAGAAGCATTTTCTCTTTGCCTTGACCTCTAGTTAACATTGCTCTTTGTGCAATTTTGTGCTGAATATACTGTGCTGATATGCCTAGAAAGACAGACTCCCACCATGGTGGTTAATAATCTGTGTTCCATGACTAATATTTATTTGCAAACAAAATTAATTACATTTACAGTATGTCCAGTTCTAGCACCCCTAATTCTGTACTGGAAATATGATTGAAAGAACTTAATGCCTTATACATTTCTGACAGGAAAAGATGCTATATGAATGAAATAACAGTATTACAGAATCAAAAGTAAAATAAACTGCTTTGAAGATAGTAACTTTTTTTATCTGACAAAGTATATTATCTGTTGTACCTTGCTTCCAGCCGTTAGGATGTGACTGATGTGGTCATACCATGACAATGTGTCTGTCAAACACCACTACCACCAAACTGTTAATCTTGTAGCTGAAATGGTCAGAAGTTTTTTACATCCTGAGGTGAAAATGATCAAGAAGATGTTGCAAACAGGCCATTCCGGTAAAAGCACATCAGTCACAAAATATAAACCTAGTGTTTGGGCTGCCTTTCATCACAACACCTGCTGCTGTCTTCCTTATTAGGTAAAAAGCTTGAACTGAAGTATGCTGGCCTAGAAATGATAAAGAGCTGGTTGAAAAAATGCCTGTGTTTTTACAAAGTGTGAATACAATAAAGCTACAAATTTTGGATTTAAAAGACTGTTTTTATAAAAGAGTCTTTATAAAAGATTTTACAAAGGTGTGGAAGGCAACATAAACAGAAGAGCTTATGCTGTGAGCATAAAATGAATTCATGACATGAAAATGCATGTAAATTTGGTGTTCACAATTTTGGACTGGACGCCTAAACTAAAAGAGTGCCTAAATCCTCTAATGCTTGAACTTTATTTTAAACATGCTGTAAGTGCATCAAATTCATGCGAGTTTGTCAACTAGGATCTTTCAAGAGAGATTTACTATTGACATTTTAAGACTCCCAAATTTCATCAGTAACAATTCAAACAAATTCATTTGACAACAGATGAAAACTACTGATTAAAAACAGAAACTCACTGAAATAGTCAATCATTTCTGTTTGCAGGCTTTCTCAATAGACTGCTTCAGCACAGCTTGGCTGCTCTACTTTCTCTCCGTGCCAAAATGGTATTTCGGGCTTGTTGTATATTTAGTGGGCCTATTTACTTAAAGTCTAACCCTACAGTACTCATCAACATTTGATTTTAGACCAACCAGGGGCAGTTCAGATCACTGTGGTATATCTTTGTATGAAGATGCAGGCTAGCAATACAGACTCTGATCTATTTTGTCAACAACTGTCAGTTACTATTAATGATACCTGGAAAGACCAGTCGACACTACTTTGGATTATACTAATAGGTGTGTTGAGAGTGATTAGGGCATCCAGCCAGTTACACTGGAGAAACCTGACATGAAGAAGAGTAGATATAGACAGCAGTTGTTGGGATTCATATTTCCTAGTGATACAATGATTATTGACTTCTTCCATGAGCTCAAGTTTCCTCAAGAGAGCTGGTACCGACCTGAACAGTTGCATTTGGATTGCTATTAGTCATTAGAAGTCATTGGTGATTAGCAGACTTTAGTGAATGAATAGACAGAAAAATAGATACTAGCAACAATTTTCTGCTGGTAAAAGGGTTTGTCTGATCTTGATGTTCTGGTAGATAAAGTAACAGGAGAGATGATGTTAGAGTCAAGCTGTCAGGCAGCTACTTGCTTTCTGACATTCCCAAAGTCTGAATTTTCAGTTTCTTTTAATTTTTTAACAATATTATTTCAGACCACTTGTGCTGAAAACTGCCTAGGAGACCTATCAAATATCATACATGAGGTGATTTTTGCAGCAGCTATTGCAAATAAGAATCTGCCATACAGTTAGTGTCATCAGAGATGCTTATTAAAAAAGGAAAGGTCATTTGGTTTCAAATTTAGAATACTGTCAGCTCATTGTTCAGAAAAGACCATGTTCAACAAGGAAAGGCTTCTAAAAACCAGACATAATTTCTGTAGCTTCTATTAAACCAAATGACATCTGTGACAGGATGAGTGGCAGGCTGCAAGATCTACTGGATCAATGGAACAATCGCTTTAAAGCAGTTTATTCGTGCCTCCTCTGTGAGCAGGAAAGTTCCCTCACTCAGCCAGAAAGAAAATGAGATCACAGCCCACTCCCAGAAATCTGGTAAACTATCAGAGCTGGTAAGGTCATTGCTGGGGACAGGTGAGTTTTGTGGTTTGTCTGCATAGGCTCTTCAGTGAGTACTCTGTTTTCCCCAGGAATTGAGAAAGGTTCTGCTCAAAAATGAGTTGTGAGGGTTTCCAGAGCAACTACAGAAGCCTTATTCTTTGGTCAGCTAGAGTGAGTGTCTATGCTTCTGTATTCATGCTTCAGTCAGCAGTGCACCTAGAGACAAAGTTGGAGTATTTGGTGTGGATTTAGACCAGATGTTCTGCCTTCGATGAGGTTCCCACATTACAGATGTTTTCTGAGGAAATGACTGATTTTAGTGAGCTGTGTCCAATTCTTTTTGTCTGTCTCTGTCAGGCACTTGATTCAGCATGTCAAGCAAGCCTAGAAGACCTGAGGAAGTGACTCAAAATCCCAAGGAAGAAGTAATACTGGTGAAAGAACCCCTTAAAGGAATGGAGAGCTGTTTGGATGAATGACAGCTAAATGCCATTTTTCCTCAGTTTTCATGTGTGCGTGGCACAGCAGAGTCCTGCCCATTCTGACTGTTTGCTATTAACACTGATGGACACGTTGGGAGAAACAACTGATTGTGGCATTGTATTGTACATAATTCTGCTGAAAGAAGACCTTACATACACTGATGGCATTTGCCTTGTTCTCTCAGCATGGTGAATGTCTGAAGCTGACAGTCAACCTAGTCAAGCAAAAAGCAATGTGTAGTGGAGGAGAAATTATGAATCAGAGTGTGGACATATTCTATTTATAACTTTCCTGTTAGAGATACATGTTGCAGGAACAGAGATGGGCAAATGCTACTTATAAACCCTTTTTCAGTATCTCTGGTGGTCCCACTTCAGTGCTTAAGTTGCTGGCTGAAGAATTAAGTTTTAACAAAGAGTGAAGTGCTGCTTGTGCAGCTTCTTTTTAACAACTGCTGTCTCGTACTGTCCATAAGGTAACACATAAAAGCAGAAATGGACAGCAACTTCCAGCCTGTCTTCCCAAGACTCAAGATTTATTCTCAAAAAAGAACTTGGACACCAATATGTAACAGTGCCATCTGGTGTTATCAACAATGACAATAATATTAAAGTTCGGATATTTAACTATTCAAGGGTGTTTAGTTACTGATTTTTCAAAAATTAAAAAACAGTACCTCAGTCCTCAGAAATACTCCTGAAGTGCTCTGATATTTTAGGAATTACTAGTTTAAAGCTGATAATACTGTTGGCTTGACAAAAAAAAAAAAAATCAGGGTTTTGGGCAGAAATTAAATTTCTTGTTAATTTCCACTTCAGTGTGGTCATTATTTAACATTTTATAAGAGCTTGTTTCTTCTTTTGAAAAGCAGTAGACCAATACATGGATAACACTTTTCCTTAACTATCTTGAATATTCTAATATGACATAATTTAAAACACTGTTAGTGTTTTGAGGTGTAGAAAAAAATGGTCCAAACTTATAAGATAACCTAATAGAAAGAAAACGTTTCATGTATGTTGCAGAGACAGAGAAGGCAAAACAGATGACATAGTACCAAACCCAAGGTATCCACCAAAGCATAGTGAGGGAGCTAGCAAAAGTGGTCACCAAGCCATTTTCCATCATTTATCACCAGTTCTGCCTAAACGGGGAGGTCCAGTTGATTGGAGGTTAACAAATGTGACTCCCATCTACAAGAAGAGCCGCAGGAGGATCCGGAGATCTAGAGGCCTGTCAGTCTAACCTCGCTGCTGGGGAAGACTATGAAGCACATCATCTAGAGTGTCATCATGTGGCACATACAGGACAACCAGGTGATCAGTCACAGTCAGCAAGGGTTTATGAAAGGCAGGTCTTGCTTTACTAACCTGATTTCCTTCTATGACAAGGTGACTGCCTCAGTGGATGAGGAAAAGGTCATGAATGTTGTCTACCTAGATTTTAGTAAAGCTTTTGACACTGTTTCACACAGCATTCTCCTGGAGAAACTGGTTGCTCATGGCTTGGATGGGAGTACTCTTCACTGGGTAAAAAGCTGGCTGGATGGACAGGCCCAGAGACTGGTGGTGAATGGATTTAAATCAAGTTGGCAGCCAGTCACAAGTGGCGTTCGCCAGGGCTTGGTACTGGGGCCAGTTCTGTTTAATATATTTGTCAATGATATGGATGAGGGTACCAAATGCACCCCCAGTAAGCTTGCAGGTGACACCAAGCCAGGCAGGAGTGTTGATTTGCTTGAGGGTAGGAAGGCTTTTCAGAGGGATCTGGACAGACTGGATTGATGGGCAAAGGCCAATGGTATGAGGTTCAACAAGACCCGTACTGGGTCCTGCACTTGGGTCACAACAACCCCATGGAGTGCTACAGGCTTGGGGAAGAGTGGTTGGAGAGCTGCCCGGCAGAAAAGACCTGGGGCTGTTGGTCACCATGCAGCTGAATATGAGCCAGCAGTGTGCCCAGGTGGCAAAGGTGGCCAGTAGCATCCTTTCTTGTGTCAGGATAAGTATGGCCAGGAGGACTAGGGAAGTGATCATCTCCCTGTACTCAGCACTGGTGAGGCCCCACCTCGCGTACTGTGTTCAGTTTGGGCTCCTCACTAAAAGAAAGACATCGAGGTGCTGAAGCAAGTCCAGAGAAGGGCAACGAAGCTGATGAGGGGTCTAGAGCCCAAGTCTTCTGAGGAGTGGCTAAGGGAGGTGGTATTGTTTAGTCTGGAGAAAAGGAGGCTGAGGAGAGACCTTAAGGAAAAATTTCTTTACTGAGAAGGTTATCAAGCATTGGAAGCAGCTGCCCAGGGAATTAGTGGAGTCACCATTCCTGGAGGTATTTAAAAGATGTGTAGATGTGGTGTAGATGAGGGACATGGTTCAGTGATAACTTGGCAGTGCTAGGCTAACGGTTGGACTGGATGATCTTAGAGGTCTTTTCCGATCAAAACATTTCTATGATTCTATCTTTCTAAATGCAATTCCTTTTCAAATTAGCAATAAATTCACTGGCTGTGTTACCCTTTCAATCAGAGTATGGGAGGGAGAAGAGTGGCAACATTTTTGCTCTGCTTTATTCAAAACAATGGTTGTATGAAACAAGAAATTGTCACTGTGTGTGGAATCAAATTTTTTAATCAGTGAATATGGTCTTCCTCTTACCGTACTTGAAACAAAGAGTTCAAAATCGGTTTGTTGGTGAACTTATAGCTGTGAGAATAGGAATTATTTGAATTATTGTATTCAAATATTATATAATTACTATTGTCCTTTAGATATCTTTCCTGAAGGAAAGAGTTAAAAAAATGGACAGAAAGCAGTGAAGGAGGATGGATACTTCCTTTGTAAAAAGTATGATTTTTGAATAGTCAATGTAAAATTGCAATAAGCTTATCTCAAGTATTACTTCTTGAGCTGTGATCCAGTGTAAAGTTTGTGTAAATTTACAATTACATTTGAAAACCCCACAGATAAAATAGATTTCCACAGAAAAAGCTTTTAGTTGATCCGGTAGATTATTCTCTTTACTTTGACATAGCACGGCATCTACACCATTTCCTTCGACTGCTGACAAAAGTAACTGATGGATGTTGGCAATGTTAACAAGAGCCTGTTCCCTAAGGGTTATGAAGGATCTCCCATGAAACCTGTGAGTTTGAACTAAACCTTCTTAGAATTAAGCTACTAGTAACTGTATATCTTCTGAAAGAATTTTCATGGGAAGACTAATTAACCAAACCGAATGTTAGGCTGTCAGCTGGTCATCAGTATTTCCTGGGGGGGGGGGAACCACCAAAAAACAAGTTTGTGGGAAGCTACATCACAATTTTGTGATATCTTTCAAAGCCTCTCAGCTACCAGGACTGGGGCAGGTGAAGCCTGTTCTAAAACATGCCAGGGCCCATGGCTATGCAGAGACTTCATATCCACACAGTGAATTGTTGCTGGTGTCCCTTGGGCTAATGCAGGAGCAGCAAATTATTCACAGCCCTGGCTGTCTCTTGTTAGCATTTGTCTGTTCTCCCTGTGGGCCCTGGCTTTGCATTTAAGGCACCAGCAGTTGGTGGCAATGGCAGCTGAATCAGTAAGAAGCTGAACTAGGGTTTTCCCACCTAGGAAGTCAGGGAAGGAAGACACCCATCTACTCAAACAGTTTTGCACTTCCTGCCCTGAACATGGAAGCAACCGACTCTCAGTTACCACCCCTCTCCTTGCAAAAGACATTCCCAGGGACTGTACTTAGAGCCAGTCTGCAACCACCCAACACCGAGTCTGGTACCTGTATCCCTGCAGCCGAACACACTCTGCACAAGGTGCAGTGAGAGGCATCGACATCAACCTCAGGAACACCCAGTACTTTCTGTACATTGTTTCTTGATGTGTTCATCTGACTAAACTTTGATTGAATCCCTAATGAGACTGCCAAGTGTGATAGTTATTCTCAGCTGCACTCATAAAACCAATTGAACAGAAGTAGCTAGAGCAATTTAAAAAAGGGAAATAGTCTAGACCAATATTTCTGGGTTCAATTCTACTATATTAGTTGTCCTCTGTTCAAAAAAAAAAAAACAAAAACAACAAAAAACCAAAAAAACTTTCTGTTGCAGAGAATTCCAGCAGAACTGTGGTGTATTCCATAAAATCAATATTAATCATTTTCAAATTGTTTGCTTGTTGACTTTCTGAGGACAGCCAGAAATCCTTAGGGCAACTTATGCACAGCACACAAAAAAATGTTCAACAAGAAGAAAATATGTTTGGCTTTTTTTGCCTCTTACATTTCACATTTGACCTTTAGAATACTGTTGCCATTTATTTACATAAAGGGCCATAAAACATGATGAATAACTAATCTGTAGTCATGCTTGTGTTTTACAATTCTGAAACTACTTAAGAATTGCATTAAATAACCAATATGCTGGTTTAAGCATTTTATTACCTTATTTTGTGATTTCTTGACTACTGCTAATGAGCTATGAACCATACCAGCACGAAAAAAACCCCTGCAACTTCTGCCCCCAAGGGCAAATCAGTAACAAAAAATACAGTCCAGACCTGTAGTTTGGGCTGAATTACTATATTATTTCCAACAGATAAGCTGCTTTTATTTTACCGAGCATCCTCAAAGTGTTCTTATTTTATCAAGCCTCCTCTCATGCTGCTTTTACAGTGATGGGATATTCATAGCAGTGATTGGATCCTAGGGAGAGGATTATTTTGCTCCTATTCTGTGAAGACTCTCCTTGAGATGACTGTTTCAAAATGAGAGTGCTACTGCAATAGTTAAAGAAAACATAAGCAGTCTGAGATTTAATCAAATTATATGAACATTAATCTAATCATTGTTAAGAAATGGAAAGCTTGTCAAATATTGCTGCTATTCCTTCTCTCTGGTTCTGGGGTAAAATCTTGGTTTGTGCCTACCCCAGTTTTTTGGCAATAAAAAACTACTGTAGCAGTGGCAGCTATTGCATCACTCAGCCATCAGAAACTAGAACTTCACTTGCCTTCTGTGCGTCCCTCTGAAGGCTGATTTGCTCCTCAAGGGCAGTTTGTCTGAACAACAATTTCACGGAGATAAGGAAGTTTACTGGGAGTAAGGAAATAAATAGAATAAACCCAAGAATGCTTTGTTTAATATGCCTACATTTATATTTTGTGCAAATGAAAAGAGACAGGAAGATCTTGAATAATGTTACAGAAAGAGAACACTAATACATATATTTTCCCCAGAGCATCCTGTGGCTCCAATCCCAGAATCACATTTCTAACCTCCATATGTACTAAAATGTAGAGAGACAATACCTCTGCTGTCCTCACGGTCCCCGATTTGATTTTCCAACTTTTGAGATGTTATGTTTTCTATTCAGACATGCACTCTTAATCTGTGTTGTGATACGTGAACACACATACGAGTACGCATGCATCATGGTCACACACAGAGCTTTGAATTAACGGGTATTTTTTTGCGATTCTATTTCTCAGAGGACATTAAAACTTTTAATTGCTTTTTAATGGTTTATCAAACAGTTTACTAAGCCCAAAGAGGCTGTATTTTCAGATCATCCTTGTATCTGGTGTAGTAAGCCATATCTATTATGTATTGACAAAGTATGTTTCTTCCACTGGGCAGTGTGTTTCTAGAGTTGCTTCTCACCAATTCAGTTTTCTTAGATATTATTTCACTGGCAAGCCTATGTTGTCTGGCACATCTGTGTAGAGGTGTTATCATGGGTAGAGATGAAAAGGTTTCAACAAAGTAATTGAAGAATAACACAGGTAGGTACTGGGCTCCTGTTTTCAATGTTTTGGCCATATCCTGTCTTTCTGCTCTTTAATTATTTTGAAGAGCACCTTTAACATATACTGAGAGAGAGATATATATTCTTTTCAAAGCATGGAATTACAGGCTGTAGTTTTATAGCTCACAGCAAGCAACCTAGAGAGCTTATTAATACTTGATGAATCCCTCTCAACGTCTCAGCCATGAGGAGAAGGCAAACAACCCACTGGATGATTGATGCTGTGCCTGCCAAGGAGGAACTTTAAAGCATGCCTGTCTCTCACAAAATCTGTAAAAAATAAGTCAGGTTTGGGTGTGATCTTGCAGTAGCAATAGTGTAGGCTGGGCAGAGACACAATCTCAGCTCTATTGTACAATGGAAAGTGCATTAACACATGGTGTAACATTGGTAGCAAGGTTTTCAGCCTTTCATCCGCCTCTTCCCTACTCACAACGCTCCCTAGGTCTCCATGGCACACTGCTCCCTGGCAATGTCTCTTTGTATACCAGTGCCAGGCTGCAAGCTGCAGTGCGAGGTGGATGGAGGTGGCTTACCTTTGGCTGCCCCACTGCGAGGCAGTCACCGCTGGGCTGAGGGGCAGGGCTGGTGAGGGGGGACAGCAACCACCGGGTCCTGTGGGCCACCAGCTTAGGGCATTCAGGTGCTGTGTGGGCTGCCCTGAAGCCCAAGACTACCTTTTCTGAGATCTTGAAGGTTTGGGCGTTCTGGGCGGTTTGGGTTCAAAACTCCCCTCTTCAGACACAGGTCATAACTGAAGCAAATAAATACCAAAGATATCTATAGCTGCTGAAATGTAATCACCGTTGAGCTAAGGAATACACACATGAAAACTAACATTATCACCACTCTTAAGTATCGTTTGCTCTCTGAACCTTGTAATTTCAAAGAGTCTGTTATCCCCATCTTTCATTGTTTTTCTTCTCCAAATCATGGACTCTCTCTGTCTCCAGTGCAGCTGGTTTCCTTCTGCTCTGTTTCTTCTTGCTCTCCTCAGATGCCCTGACAAACATATCCTTTGTCAGACGAGACACGTGGTCAGGCTTACTGAGCGATCTATTGTGTGCCTGCCTGACCCCTAGAAATGAGGCTTGAGAGATCCTTACCTGAACACGATGCCACATGGGCAGAGGATCACGCACCTTTCCTGGGATTTGATTGTTTGCAGCAAATTCCTGTGGTTTGCAGCCTTTTACTGGAATAGGGCCATCAAATGGATGAAGCAAACAGACCTGTATTTTCTTCCAAATGAGATTTTCAGTCACATGGGCATCACAGAGAGTACCTCATATCAAACAGAATCCCTAAACTGCACATGGGCTACTCAAACTACAGGAGCCAAATTGCAACTCTGCTTTGTAACCTGCGTGCCAAATCTACCTCAGAAGGGACACTAGCAATATACATTTAAAAGGTATGGCCATTTCAACTGCCATGGGAATATTCAAATAGGAACAGTTTCAATAAAATACAATTTAATTTCAATTAACACATTTGGGCCCATAAATTTGCCTTTTTCTTATTTCATTTTGGTTTTGTAATCACAACATATTGGAGCCAAAAAAAAAAGAATTTCACTCCAGGGCATAATGAATTATTGATTAAGGCAGCTAGATCAGTATGTATCCATATAGGAAGCCAAAAGTAAATCAGTAAATGAAGGGGTTTTAAATATATATTTAGAAAAAGGAATTCTGGCAAATACTGAAATGAATATTGGACAGAAAAATATCTAACGGCCTGAATCATGATCCCTAACTATCAGGTCAGTCTCTGATGTAAATAAATTGAAATTTAGAATCTGAATTATATGGACAAATGAATCCAGTGAAAAAAAAAAACCAGCTTGTAGAAGAGCTAATACTGAAATTGTGACAGCATTTAAATCCTGATCATGTAAAAACACTTGTTATACACATCAGATAAAGGATTTGTGAAGAATGGAAAGACTAAAATGCCTTTCCTCAATAATGGCATAAAATTAAAGTCCACCAAAATCAGTGCTTGTACATGGATAATTCATATCCAGCAAGTCATGAGGTTCTCCAGATAACAACTTTTCTCAGACCTGAAAGGTGATATGTTGAGATAACAGGAATTTTTTTCTGTGCACTTCACTGGACTGTATATTGTACTGAATGAATCAAATTCATCCTTAACTTAAATAAGTGCAATTCCTGTTGCACACAATGTTGCTACCCATTCACGTATTACATAACTTAAGCTTGTGCTTTAAAAATGTTGGAAAAAATCAGTTATTTTGTTTCAGAGAATGCCTAATGTGTTAAATGTTGTCCCAAATTCCCCTGATTACAAGACCTGTGCCGCTCTCTTGTATCTCGTATAGTTTTCAAAATGTGAAAGAAATGCATAGGCTCATAATGCTTTCAGTGATGATAAATTAGAAAAATAAACAAAGAAAAAAAAAACTCAAAACAACAAGAAATCACCTAGGCTTGCCCACGTTATGGCCAAACTCTAGGGCCAAATTGTCTCAAAAACCTGTGAATGACATTCTTATTTTTTTTTTTTTTTTTTTTTTTTAATTCCCTTGGGGCAGAAATTATACACCAAAGCCCTTCTACTTAGAAAATATCAAATCTGCAATCGTGTGCATGGAGAAGTTGGGAAATACTGATATTCTAGCCAGTCAGCATATTCAGCAAACACCAATCTGAATATCTGAAAGTATAGAACAAAGAACAGATATAAAAACTCCCAGATTTACTTAATTTTCTATAAATGGTCATAACACATTAGAAAGTTATGCTTAAAATAACTGAAAAGCTCTAAAGCATACGCTAAGAGATCCTCAAGGGTATCTCTACATGGTAGGGCAGGGCAGGGGGGTCAATAGAGTGCCTGCACGCCTTACTGCCCATCGTTTGGGGCACACCAGGCCTCCCTCCTCAATCCAGCTCCCCAGTTTGCTGCTGTAGTTGGAAAGATACAGAATTTTTCTCCTAAATTATATCCAGGAAAGACAGATATTTAGAAGTGGTTAGGGCTGTGGTACTCCTCAGGGCAACAGGTCAAATTCAGCTATAAGCTCATTTTTCTTCTTATTTTAATAACATAATTTGTGTGTGGAGCACTTCAGAACAAACGTTTTCTCAGTGTCCACGGATGAAATAGTTTCTCAGTCGCAACAGTTAAGAGGCTGCCAAAATCATACAGCAACTAATGAAAATTAATGTCTACTTGAGAGTTTACATGAAGACTAGTAAGGCTATCAGGACCAATATTTAAGTAAATCATAAAAGTGTCAGGATATTTTTAGAGATTAAGTGTTTCTACTCTGAAAATTGATTCTGTCAAATAGCACTATAGGATTATGTGCGTTCTATAACTCAGCACTTTTCTAGTTCTTTGATTTATACACACATTAAAAGGAGTATACATTTCTTCTAACTGCAAGTGAAAATTTGACAGTGGGATATGAATTTCAACTTGATTTCTTTCACCTTTTTGAAAACTACAGGAGATACAGGACAGCAGCAGACGACAGTATAATCAAGGTAAAATGGGATGAAATGTAATCAAAATAAGATTAAGTGAAATTCCAAACAAAAGAAAATCCCTTTGGGATGTTGTGTTGAGAGAAACTGGGTAGAAGTTTTTCAAGACAGACTATTTTATCTTCAAGCCTGGGAGAAAATCCTCCTGTTTTAGAAGATTTTGGACTTGAAGCTTAGTCCAAAACATAGAGTGCTTTTGTCTTCACAACTGTTGGTCCAAAAGCTCAGCTTCTCGCACCTGTACACATGTCAACATGCAAGCTTTATTGTAAGATCCAATCAGCCTTTCCCTAATACCTCAAAATTACCATGCCATGTCCTCTTTATTCTGCTTGAAGTTTCTGTTGTTGAGAAAGAGTTCTTTGAACATCATATTGTTCCAGCAATGAGAACCTGACCTACGTAGAGGTTATAAGTTTTGGTTTTATCTGCTGAGCTTTAATTAAATTATTATGGCTTTTAGGAAAACACAACATAGTTAGAATTCACTTTGCATAGATGAGAGTGAAACAAGTATCCCTAGGGGTCATGAACCAATTAATAAAAGCAAAACAACAACTAAACATTGCTCTGTTTGGGAATGAAGTGAATTTCATTTAACATAGATGAGCTATGAGCAAAAGGAAATCTAATGATGTAAAAGAAATCTTATCTCCAAGAAGTTATGCCATTATGCAAATAAGAAAACAACATTTAAAATGTAATGCAAAACATGCAAAGAAGTTTCTGCCTTACACCTTTATATATCAGGTGATAATGGTAGGTCACAGCAGTAAATCCAATATTACTGATGATGGGTAAGATACAGTGTATGTAAGAGAATCACACCATGAATCCTCTCAGGCAAATGAAATTCTGAGAATGAAATCAATAAAAGGCAAAAAGATATTAATGTAAGCCAGAAAAATTAAGGGAAATAAAAGCACTCGCCACATATATGAGAGGAATAATATAAAGAATATCCCTTTTAATCTGTGTTATGGAGAGTTAAATATCTGAAACACTCCCCAGTTATTTTTGAGAGTTTTGAGAAGAGGCTATCTGAAATCCTTTGCCATTGAAATAGTGCTAATTAATAGATATTCTAAATTTGACTACCATTTTATATCTTCCTCCAGCAGCTTACCTTTTCTTCTTTAATAGTAGCTGCCTCTACTCCTTGGCATGTGGTAAAGATATATATTTCCCAAACTCTGAGTTATGCCTTTAGGCAATAAAATTAAGTGATAGTCCCTCTTTAGCACTTCTACATATAAAACTGTTGTTCAACTTACGTATTGTTTTTCATACTGCTGGAGAATGCTTCTTTTCTTCTGCATTAACTTTAAAGATCTATCTAACTCTGCGCTAAGCACCAGCAATGCAGCCTGCACTCACCTGATCTTGCAGAGAGGCTCACATGGTTGCGTTGCAGACAGCTGTTGAGCTGCTGCAGGCACCGAGCAGATGCCATGGTCAACCCCAGCCTGGGTGTCCCCTAGCCCCAAGGTGACCCACAAGCTGCAGATGCTCTGGCTGTGTCCTGTGCCAGACTCTCAGGAGGAAGGTGAGAAGAGATCCAGCCGAGCAAGCGACTTCCTTTGCTTTCACAGCTTTGGTACTCCAGGGTCTTTTGGTTTCCATTCCTCCCTCCACAGAACTTAAGGGCAGTTGGTTTCTCTAAGACCATGAAATAACGGTGACAAAGCAAGGTTGTGAGAAGCAGAGGAATCCACATGGGGGAAACTGCAAAAGTCACAGGGAATCTCACCATTCTCACAAACCTTCTTCTGTCTTGCATTGTTCAGCTAATACATGATGGCACTTCTCTGCAGGGAGACAAACTAGCTTTTGTGCTGAGGTCATGCTTGACATTTGTGGAGCTTCTCAGTGAAAGGTCTTTACACTCACAGGTAGAGATGGATTTTGGGGATGTTATAGTGTTGACTCTCTCCATACATGCGTTACATCCAGGGATTAAAAAATATTTGCTACTTCTGAGAAGCTCTCATAGCTAAGTCTTTTTGTCATGCTAGACATAAACCATGACATCATTAACCGATCAGCTGTACAGCACATGTGTATGTGGATTTCCCTGGAAATGCAAACATCAGGAACACCCTCGTTTTGTCAGACCAAGCCAGAAGTTCCTACTTGCACCTGCCTAGTCTAATTAGATCACTAAAGCAGGATAACAGCAGGATTTTACTACCAATTGCCTTCTACTTGATTCTTCTGGAAAACTTGCCAGTAGCAACCCTCTGTGCCCAGCAAGTACACAGCCAAGATACAGGTGTTGGGACTGAAAGACAACTCTGGCAATGGCTTTTCTTCCAGATAGTATCTTTAGTGCCCGTGTGTGGGATCAAGTAGACCACGTAAGGAACACGTTCATATCTGCTTAGGAAATGTAAGTAAAACCAGAGCTGTGTTTTCACTCACCTCTGTCCTTTCTAAACAGGTTGTTTCTTCAGCTCAAAGTCAAAGGGCTGGAAAGTGTTACTGTCTCCTCTGCTATCAATGGAAAAAAACTCCCTGACAAGTTTTCCAACTACCATTGCCTGCAGTTACAGAAATGCCTCTCGCTCAGCTGTAGCTAATTGCCGCCAGTTAGACAGGCAAGAAGAAAGTGATGATTTTCCCTTGTCAAGAATTTCTGAACCACAAACCACAAATATGAGCTGAACCAGCAGCTTCTAGCTTATGATATCACATTTCCTGGAAAAATAAATAAATAAAGTGGCCTATGTACAGATTTTTGTTGTTGCTGCCTGTCTCTAAGCCCGCTGCCTTGAGTGCTCTGCGCTGTCACTTCCACTTCTTCTCCTGACCCTTGAGTCCTCCCATTCCAGTCTTGGGTTTGTCACTGGTAATTATCCATCATTTGAGCACTGACATGTAACTACAAGCAGAGGACACCTGATCTGTCACTGTGCTTGCTGATGAAATGTAGTGGTGTTATACACATCACAAAAATGCCACATAGAGCCTGGACAGCTTTTTCTGTGCTAGGGATGTTAGCAAGTTAAATGTGAACAAAAGAAGAAGGAAATACATTTTTAAAAGGCACAGTTAATTATTCAAGCAATCCTTTTTTTTTTTTTTTCCTTATGGAAAAAGCATTGCAAAAATATAATTTTTTTTCATATTTTGGAAGTAATCACGGAACACACATTTTCTGTTACCAAATTCAAACGCGTTCTTCAGAAGTTTTGGGAAGTTCCTTACCCAGATAATGAGTAGGAATATATTTATTCTCTGACCCATTACATCTAAGCAATACATATATCAAACTCAGAACAAACTAGACAAGCAGACAAACACTATAAATTGAATGATTAATATTTCTGATGCCACATCTGTCTTTTTTGTGGTTATTCTATAAAAGAGGTTTAATTTGGTGAATATATCAATCCATTAATCATTTATTGGGTTTTAACTATAATTACAACCTCCCAAATACCAAGTGAAAATATATATATATATTCATATTATTTTTCTCTCATTTCTGTTTAAGTTCTCATATCTTGCTCACATTTCTTCCTTTTTGCTGATAAGACTGTGGAATGCCTTATTGATTGTGACTTGCCATCGTTTTCATAAAAGCATAATCCTATTGATGTCATAACATATTTCTGAGGTTGTTAGACATCATGTCACGCATTAAAAGGGTCTTTAATTTAAGTAGCAAGAACACAGAAAGCCATAAAAATCTCAAAACAGCAAATCTAACTTAATTTGTTGTGACAGAAAGTGAAGATGAAGGAATTAAAACTGCAATGACTCTAATTTGAACTGTTGTAAATGTTCAGGCTTATGTGGGTTGAATTCGAATTACATAAAATCAAATTAATTTTGTTCATAGCCTTTTTTGAGAATTGTAACTTCACTCAATATATTTAAGGAAGACTGTGAAAAGTCTGGGGTAATAGCAGTCATCTAGGAGTGTATTTGAAAAATAAAACCAGAAAGCATATACAATTTAAGACAGATACAAAGTCTTTGTAGATTAAGCTATTGATATATAAAGCTTGCAAAGTTGTTCAACCACCCATCCCTGTGCTTATCCCAAGGACACTAAATGTCCCCTCTGGGGCTTTGCAGGGTTTAGGTCTCCTGGTTTAGCAGCACTGCACTGCACTGGTTTAGGGCCAACACCTGCACTGGTGGCAGGTATTTCACATTGCACATCTACCACAACAAACACAGCCTCAGTGCTCTGCAGAGCTTCTCTGTAAAGTAATTTTGAATTAAGTCCTGGAGCACATTAGACAGCTTTACTGTTAAGCACGAATTGTTGAAATCTTCTTTATATCTGATGCAGTGTGGCACTCTGAGGAATAGGCACAAGGAAAACAATGTCTTTCTCTTAAGTAAAAACTTTTTATAGCTCATTTCTGTATTCCAGGAAAATGCGCAGTATGAGTCGATAAATCCTCTGGAGTGTTCATGAATATGTGTATCATTTGCTGCAGGGAAAGAAGGGATTGTCAAGAGTGCTACGGATGTGATCCCATTTGTTTCTGCACAGTGGCAACTGACAGCTTTAAAGAGAGCTCTTTCTTTTGACTCTAGTTGTCTGCTGATATGACTCGGGTGAATATAGGGTTCTGATGATTTGTGTTAGGTTGATTTGGTATTTGCTGATTCACATGAGTGGATAACCATGGGCAAAAAGAAAGAACTATCTTTAAAGAGATGACAGGTAGTGCTGTTTAAAAACGAGATTCCTTTGTTTCTTTCCATCCCATTGCCTTTGCTTTCTATAGTGGTGAAGGCATAAAGATGAAGACTAGCTTGCATAATATAACAAATACATATGGATGTAAATATCGTAATAGTAGAAAAGGTTGTTACACAATGTAAAATAGGAGAATAGGGAAAAGGAGGCAGACCAGAGACGATTCAGCCGATGAACGCTGCAGATCTTTTGAATCCAGGCTGTGACACAGGTATCTCCTTCCAGCCTAGTCACCTCAACCCCTCTAAAAGTCAAAGGTTAGTCCTATTTCTCTCCATTGATTATAATGGGAAAGTAATCTTAATTATGAAAACTCTGGATTACTGCAGATGACAATTATTACCTTTTAACTCTTTACTAATGTCTAGATTTCAGTGAAGAAATCCTGCTCACAGTGATGGCTGGCAATTTGACTGTATCTTTACTTAACAGCACACAGCAGGCATACTTACGAAAGCATCATTCTCTGGTATCACAGAGCGTAAGTCATACTTAACAGCCCTGCCACTATGGACTCACTTGGCTTCCAGTGTAGAAGTAATGGTCATAACTAACGCTCTTGTTATGCATGTGGTATTGTCAAAGGTACTCTGTCATTTAGAAAAAGTGAAACTTTACTTAACAGACACTTAGAACAAGATTGCCCTATGTAAATCTGTGCTGAACTATAAACTGTAATATGCAACAAGGTCAGAAGGCAATTTTCATACTTTCCAGGAAAAGAAAACAGCCTACTTTCTTAATTCATTACATGCTTCTGCACTCCAACTGATATACTTGTTTCTAAAATTACTACATATTTATCTTTACTGGTCAAACACTTCCTTCATAAGAGATCTTGGTGGAAACCAGGTAACTGTGCAGCTGCCTCACTGTGCTACTCTGTCTTTCCCTAGCTTTTTACTTACCCCTTTTGCTGCCTTGTAATCTTCAAAGGTTTTCCCACTCTTTGTAGTTCATCAGAAAGGATAATTAATGTAAGTAAGTGGAAGGCTACATTAACACAGTAACTGGTAAGCAAGGTATCTGGTTCAGATTGGGTTTCTCTGCACAGTGTTGTATTGTGCCAGAGATATAGAGATATCCTTTCCCTGACAGATTTTTCTTAGCACCGAGGAAGAAAGCAGTAGTTCCTGTGCCAAATGCAGTTTGCGATCAATTTTATCAGAATTGTTCAGTGAGTGTACAAGGCTGAAACATACACCATGTCACAATGTTTGAGATATGCCTCTGCAGCATCCAAATAAGCGTCTTGGTCAATGGAGAGTTACTCTCAGGACCCAGTTCAAAGCAGTGCTGGTGAACAAATTAATCTCAACTCCTCAGCAAGTTTATTCTGAAGTATTTCGAGGTTAGAAAAGCCTAAAAGTATTTATCTTCAGTATTTTAGATGCAACTCTGTCTCAAGCAGCAATATTATTTAATTGAGAGCACCTGCCTTTTGTTCATGCTGCCATGGTGACACAGCGGTTACATAAATTGGTAAGAAGTGATCATTTCCCTCATTCCTAGAGTTTCCTTTGCCTTATTCCACTTACCCTGTGAAATAATTGTACCACGTTTTCTCTTGTAGTGGTTTGTTTTGCTACACTATAATACAAGAGAGAGTCTACTCAGCAACTTCCATCGAAACCCCCCCTGGATAAGTGTTTCATGTGTTCCACCACCTAAGTTACAGGAAAAGTACTGCTGAATCTCTATTTTGTTTTCCAGTTACTTGGCTAGACAGTGGTCTAACCAACTAGCTTGTCTATAGTGGTTCTCACTCGTTTCTGTAGGAGTTTCACTGGAATACAGTATGCACAAGCAAACCTCTCTTCAAAGGAACCTTTTCACTCAGGCTGAAACACTGACCTCTTCCTTATACATGTCCAAAATGTGAGTTAGTATGAAAGGTCTGGACTCACTTTGCCTTTTAAAATGTATATAAGGTGTTTATTAGCATGTTTTAGAGAGGGTGTGGCATAAAACCTAGAGCAGCTTCTCAACCACCTTTTTCCCTGTTTCATTCCATTTACTCACATTAGCTAACAGTTTATAATTCAGTTGTAGTCCCACTGATTAAAAAAAAAAAAAAAGGAATTTTTTAAATCTCTTTTATATTTGGTGAAAATTGCATTCTGATGTTTCCACAGCTCCCACAATATATATTGATTTACATTTTTTCATTGCAAAGCTTTAGCAACTAGAGAGAAAAAAAATATTAGTAGGAGAAGCTAATATGTATATACACTACTGAGAGGGTTAAAGGTAGCAATCAGACTGTCTTTTCTATAGTTTGCACTTGCTGGTCAAACTCTAGTAATCTGTTTTTAGGATGGATTATAAATTCTCCTCAGAATAGGCCTAAGGCTTCTCTTTTTCTGTTGCATTTATTCATTGCAATCCTTGTTCTTCATGGTCTCAGCAGAGAAAGCCCTAGATTGTGACCTTCCCCTGTAGCTTAAAATATCACAGGATCACTTCTTATGCAGGTTCTCAGCTGTGTAAGGAAGGAATGCAGTAGTACATTAGGAAGGGGTTAAACTGTGAAAAATCAAATAGCAAGACTGATACAAAAGAGATGCCAAAATGTGAATGGAAATATAATCTTGACTTTGAATATAAGCTTGACTAAGCTTGTCTTAACTATGTACACAACATGAGACTTACATAAACTGGAAAGATTATGCATCCTAAACAAGAAGTTGGCTTCAGAAAGTAAAAGCTTAATTGGGAAAAAATTGATATGGGAAGAGTTCTCAGTTCTGGCACCATTTTCTATAGCTGATTGTTCAGAGTCAAAAGGGACATAGACAGCAAATCCAGGATTTAGTTAGATTTTAGTGCCTTAATTCCAAGCAAAATAAAAAGCCTAGTGCTCTGCATCTATTCACATCTGGGGTTACTTTAATCTATTTCTCCTGGCAAGTAGAGTTTCACTTCTACATCCACAAAATAAAAAAAAAAGCTCCGCATTACTTTTTTGAGCCAGTGCAGGTAGGAGAGCAAGATTTCTGATACCAGAAAGACAGAGTGCATGTGTCATTTGACATTAGTGGTTAAGACCCTCACAGGGAGAGTCCGAAGTTCTGCCTTTGGTATCTTGTCTGTCACCATATAGTGAACATTTAAATACAGCAAAAAAATGGTATCAGCAGCAATTTCGTATCTTGGATTGATCAGTAGGATGCACCATGATGGACTACCTCTAAGGTAATAGTTAAAATTTCACAGTTTGGCAGAGTGAGGTATTGCAGCTCTGAAAAAGACGAACATCCTCATTGTTGACTCACCCATGAACATAGCAATGATGTGAGAAAGAGACTGAGAAAATTATTGAGTGTAAAGCTGCAGGTCTTTTTAAAAAATACAGAAAAAGGGAAGTGGAGATCATGATGTCAGACAAGTAGGGTAATAGGAAATGGACACCAAAATCTCAGAGTTCCCCGCAAACAATGTTACTATTCCACCATTTTTTAAGATACGGAGCCACGTGGGAAATAAGGGATGCCTCTCTACATCACTGTATCTTCTGCCAGTCCAGGTGACCTGCACTACACAGGTGGAAGCAAACACTCCGAAGATAGATATTTTCAGATAATAATAAATATGAAATATTATCAGAAAATAGATGACAGCAGTAATGCTCCTATTAAAACTCTCTAGTGTAGACATGGCCTTAAATTGTGTACTAACTTTGCCTCACTACTTCTGTACCTGCGTTTTTTCCTGACAGACCTACTTCAGCAACATATTTCTCCTTTATTGTTTAGAGAGAGCAGGACTGTAAAATGGGTGAGCGACTCAACTATGGAAATAAGCCAGAATCCCTGAAATTATATGGGGCTATAAATACTACCTCCCATAGGATTTATATCACTTTGTAAGACCTGTCATTCTTTCTCCATAAAATTAGAAAGTCTCCAGTAATTACAGATTTGCTTACAACAGCAACTCCACAACCCGATCTGAAATATTCTGCCTGTGACGCACTGAGGTCCCACAGCTCTTCAAAAAAATCACTAGAAAAGAGTAGGAAGTGTCAGTGGAAACCTTTAGGTTAAATCATAAACCAAGGAAACAGTTGGTAGCTTACAGTTCTCTCTCTTTCGCTGTTTCTCTATTACCATTAATTTTATTACCATGACTATGGTGCAGAATACTGATGAAATTGTAAATATATTCATCCAACAGCCTCTCTGAAGTTTGCTTTCTGTATCCTTTCTTGAACACAGCATCAATAAATGTTATTGTATTAAACTAGAATTACTGGCTATTTCAGTGTGGGTAGCTCTGTCCTGATCTGCAAGTTTTATGAATGACAGAGCCTCCCTTTTAACGAGCAGGCTACTAAATCAACTAATCTCTAAACACTTGCAAACTTGAAAATTTATGCAATTTCTGTCATTGTCTGCCTGACATTAAATTGCAAACTTAAGAAAAAAAAAAAAAGTTCTGTGAATGGCATCTCTAAATGTTTTACATTCTTCTCTGGAGTGCTCAAAAGCTCGTGCCATGTTATTGACTGCTTTAATTTATAGAGAGGTAGATAAACTGAATGGATGGATTACAGAGATTAGCTACTTGGATATAACTGAAGCCCCTGTTCCCTGTTTAGTGTGATAGTCCCCTTCCTAAAGAAATATGAAAATGACAGCACCTGGCCTTGCTATTTGTTGTTAAGCTCATCTGCATTTTTTCAATTATGGAATAACTCATCCTAGAAACCCAGGGGAACATGAATTATTAACTGAGCTAAGACACACTTGTACTAAAATCTAATGGGTAATCACAAGATTAATATCATCTATGCAGTGAATATACCTTTTGAGTTTTATTCAGAAAAGGCAGAGATGGCTGTTTATATATGAATACACAATTTACTTATATTATTTTTTAATGCATTGAATTTTATGTACATAGGAAACACTTGGCTCTGCAAACAATTTCAATGACTTTTAAAAAATTGATGAGGATTAATAGAATATATAAAACCGAAATTACTTTATTATATATGTAAGGGACTTGCTTTAGATTGTTAAAATTAATAATGATAAATAGACAATCTACACTGGATTTAGACTGTGATGGTTGTTTTTCAGAAAGACAAAATTATATATATAAATTTGAAGAAAACAAGATTTTAACCCCACTGGGTTTGAGATTGTTCAATGAACTGCACTGTTGTATTTCTTAAAAGGAAGAAACTAAGCACACCAACTTCTGATGGATAAAACCAGCTTTCCACAAAATCAGAGAAGCAGAGCTAATTCTGACTTTAGGACTACCCTATTTATCACTGTTTTATCTTGGAAAACTGGTAGAGAAGCTAGTCACCAGGGTTTTTTTTGTAATTTGATATCTAAACAGGCCTGCAGGAGTGTGCCCATCAGTGCCGAGGATGTTTGTACATCCAAAAAATACAATATATTTGTAAATTTTTTTTGTAGTACAAAGTTAAATTCAGGGGAATTGATTTTATTTAGCTGAGCTTTTCATTTTTAAATTTTAAAAATATTGATTAATTCATCTCACCAAGTCCAAAATATGTGCAAAATAATTTATAGACTTGCATATTTCTACATACCATTTCAACTACCTTTTTCAATTATGTGTTCAAGAATGGTTTATCGCAGTACTTGCTTAATTGATTGGAATCTTTATTTCCAATAAAAGTATGTTATAAATGAATAGAAAAACAACCGGTAGAGCTTGATATTTTGCAGTTTCATATTTGGACAGAGACTAATTCTACACAATCTCTTTTTTTTCTCTCTTATTTTAAAAATAGTATCTGAGGAAATGTGTTTAGCAGGCAGTTTGACGTCATTCATTTACTAAGACTTCCTAATTACCAGTACTGGAAAATAATCACTCTCTAACCTAAAGTGTCTCATTATCACTTCAGCATTGCACTCTATTAACTGAATCTGTGCCTTATTAGCATGAGCAGGGTTTTTGCTTTCTCGCGTATTAGATGATGGAGCACTCCAAATAGGTTCTTGAGAAAGACAGGGCCATTGGCACAATTGTCAATGACGCTTTATAATAAAGTCTGCCAGACACCACATGCAAGAAAATCCTGCTTATAGTGACTTCATTCAGATCTGAGAGCACCATGGCCAGCCTCAGCGGCAACTTGGAAAAGGGAAATGAGCTCTCGATGGCTATATCCATATCCATGTCCATGGCTATATCCAATGTGTCCTTTGAGCTATTTTCAGCTACTGTACAAAATGGAAAGCGAGTGTACATATACATATGTGCATACTCATAGCTTTGTGGTTTGTTTCTTTTAACTGGAGGAAACGGCATAAACTATGTAAAGTAGCAAAACAAAGAAACAAGCAAAAGAAGTTGCAGGAAGATGGACAAATTCAAGGTTACTCTGAAGCTTCCTAATGGCACACTGTGTCTTGCTATAGAAAAGATGCTCTAGCTGAACCACAGCTCGTGAACACAGAAGTGATTAATTGCTTTGGAAGGAGCAAAAAATTCCACTTCAGGGACTGTGGGATATGATCCTTTAGTTTATGTAGTACAGGAGTCTCTCTGACTTTCAAAAGCACATCTATAAGGTCTTAGCCTTGTTTCAGGCAATGGAAAATCATCCATTGAAGTCGTTGGACTCAGGATTTCTAGGCAAAGAAATAAGAAAATACAAATTTGCTGAGTTAATATCAAATATGCCACAACAAACAAATTATCAGTGAGAACTAATGGCTGCACTAGTTAGTGAATGACTGCTTATTGTATGAATTGCATTTTAAAAGCATGGTGCAAACAAGGACAATCTAAACACCATTTTATCTGGGTTTCTGGAGCATAGTTCCTATCTTTATGTTAGGTGGATCCCTATCACTATATATTTTCCTTACATAAAATATATATTGCAGTGACCTACCATTACCTCTGAGGTCTTCCCCTATTTTGTCTCAAATCAACCTTGTTCTTCCAAACAACTGGTGTTCTGTTTCTGCAAAAAAGACTTAAGGAGGGTCCAAAGCAAAGCTGACCAAAATAACAACTTACAGTTCTTTACTGATGATCTGCTATGGTGATTATTGCAAGTTTCTGAAGGAAAACACAACTGCAGAAGCGAGTAGGACCTTGTAATCTTTTTCAGTATCAGTGTTGCACGTGCAATATGCCACAGCGTGGTGCCTTCTCTGTTTTTGATTTGGATGACACTCACCCATTCCACTGTGAGCCCTTGCATATGCTGTATGAAACACTGCAGCAGTTCAATGAAAATATGTAACTCTTCTTCTATTCTGATTATACTACAAATTTCAAAGACGTGGATATATAAATGGTGTACAAAAGAAGACCAAGTGGGATAATTAGATCGTCTACTGTATCCCATATTTCTGTGAGGTATATAAATGCTAAACCCTTACCAAAAAACAACTTGCCTAATTAATAGAAATTCATTGCCACCCCTATTGTTTCAATTAAAGAAGCTATTTTTCATTTCCCTTCTGAAACTATCTTGCATAGAATGACTGGAGTAGAATGCCAGCTGCATTGCCCTCCTGAGAAAATCTATAGAGATTTTACCAGCATGAGATGCAATCAGTCTTCTGCGGGTGCTATGCCTATTGGAGCCCATCATTAGTATTTCTAAAGTGTGCCAATTGTAAAGTGTTACTTCCAGTTATTAAAACTTCTCCTAGTTTCAGCTTTTCAATACGGGTTTTTTTGTGTGTTCCCAGGCAGGGACTGGGTTGCAGAGAGCAAAAGGAATTAGTTGACTTGTTAAATGGGTGGCGGTGGCTGTTACTTTTTATGAGACTTTAAGTAGACCTTAGGTAAGTTTTTTTACTCCTAACCGAGCACCTTAGCTATAATTTAGGCTCTTTCTCATACCTTACCTTTTTTCCTTCTAGACCTAGGGCTGGTTTTGCAACATGATAAGATTCCGGTGGGAGAGACAGAAGATGTTTTCCTGCTCTAAACTTTGGAGTAAGGAGCATTCCTACCTGTTGGGGTCGTGGTTACAGTTAAGAAGCCAGCCCTGCCCCCCCGCCCAAATCCTGGAGCAGCACTCTACACAGTAAACTATGATGTGAGAAGCATGCATCCTCTTCTCAAGAGGTGACTTCAGACAGCAGAGTGCACTTTGAGTGATGAGTATTCCTTAAAAAAAAGGGAGACTTAGTCACAGAACCAGATACCCACCTGAGAGTGCCGCTATGTACTTGCTTAGCTCTTGCAAGAAAACAGTTCTTCTGGGGAGAGTATAAATGCAATGCTTTTATCACATCAGTAATGTTTTGGTATCTAGGTGGGTATTTGGGATACCCCGGTGAGGTAAGTGGAATATTTGGGATCACTCAGGTGCCTGAATTTCACTGGCATGCCTCTGGAAGCCGCTAAGTGCTCTTTGGACCTTGCCCCAGCTGTTTCACATAGCGCAGAAGTGAAATTAAGTTAAATTGCTCCCTGTAAATTATTTACCAACATTAGCTTTAGGAAATGTCACTAAATTTAAACCACAATAGGAGAGGTGCACTATAAAAAGGGAGATTTTCAACAAAATGGCAGTTTTACTAATTATGTTCTTAAGAAGCTGCAGGCTTTTATATGCACTATCATGTTTAATGCTTAGTTTGGCCCCTGCTCTTCAAGCAGTATCAAACCAAATTTCTCTGGGCAGTCACTGCAGCACTTCTCTCATCTGTTTAGCCATCTGGGTCCTGTGGTGGCATATATATGGTGTATCATGAAAGAGAAGTGCCTGCTCTTTTCTCCAAGCTGCCACACACAGGGCTGGGGAGGCAGCGGGGGAAGGAGCAGCGTTCTGGAAAGGTTTGTAAAACCACTGGGCAAGATGGCTTTGTGCTGCTAGAGGGATGTGCTGCAGCTGGAGGAGAGAATTAGCTTCCTTTGGAAGAGAACAAAGAACAGAGCTGACATTTAATCAGCAGGAAAGACAGAGGGAAATGAAGTAGCTAGGGAAGGGTACAGTTGATATTTCCACTAACAGCTCTGGCAGCAGGCAATCTCGTCTGAACTGTATTCTCTCCATTAAAAGACAAGTCCAAGAAAGCTAAGGAGAAAAGCTACTATGAAAGACGTTAGCAGGGACCTGACTGCGGCTTACTCCAGAGAGGATGGGTCCAAAATCACGATCTCTGCCTGCCAAGGAGGTGACAACTGAACCCACAGCACTAATGCTCACAGGGCGCTCCTTGCACATGTCTCTGAAGGGCACGTCTCTCTTTGGCCACAACCTAAGGGTGCTGGGAGCTGTTATAGGCAAAAATGTCCCACGGGAACACTAAAAGGCTCCATGACAAGACTAACCTTCTGAATGCCCCAGCAGCCTATTAGACACACTCGTGCAGCGTACGTGACAAATCCCCAGCCAGGGCACCAGCTGACATCCTGCCTCCAAAGAGTCACTTGGGAGCCTTACAGAGGCAATGGATGGGGCTGTCTAACGACAGACAGCCTTGGCTCCTGGTTAGTGACTAATTTTTCTTCTCTTAGCAAACAGCCTGTGGGAGATAACTAGCGTGTCAGGCAGTAACCTGCTCCTGAGCTGTGACTGCCACAGGCTCCCCTGTTCCCTGCTGGGAGCGGGTCCCCTATCACACCACTGACTGCAAATACAGATGAGTGCACATCGTGCTTTATATATACACGGTCTTCAACACTTTTCCCTTTGCAGGCCCTAGATATGGCAAGCTGGTGTATCTGAATTTCTACTCGGTGAATTTAAACCTACTGACACTAGGCTGGCATTTTTTAATCTGCTGCTTGATGAATAATTTAAGGCAGCATGTCCACTTTTATAACTGCTTAGTGAACTGGACAAGAGTACCAATCTGACTGAAAAGCAACCTGCCTAAAGCAAATCACTCAGGGCAGCTTCTCATTCTGGCTTACCAAGTAACCACATAAACGTCTGTGCCAGAACATTGCAAAAGGTAATTTGGGGACAGAAATGAGTGGCTGAGTTGCTTTTTTTGCCAGAAGTGCTGCCTTATGGTTATCTAAAGCATGTGCTGAACCGTAGCCTTCGTTGGCTATTGCACGTTGCCTTCAGCATAGATCCCAGACTGTTGGCATTTTTTTAACCGCAGCATGAAAACTACTGCCCTAAGCATAAAACAAAGCAATGGCTTGCCCTTGTGCTGACTCTGACTCCCTGTGAGTAAAACTTGTTAGGATAAACTGCTCCTCTGGGGGTGTTTCTGACGGATAGGGTACTATGTGAGTATTACCTGGGTTGTACTTAGTGGGCGCAGCTTATAGGAAAACTGGTAAACACAGCGACCCAGGCAGCCAGAGAATTCTTCCAAGAGCATGATTTAGAGTGGGCTGTTCTGAGTGTTGTTCTCAGCTTTTCTGTGAAGGACCACCTGGGGACATATAATGTTCATAAATTGCTCTTTTGGTATCCATTGCATTCCAGAAAAGATGGAGGGCTCTCTGCCAAAAACTGGAGATGATGGAGCTACAGCCAAAGACACCATGGTGGTATGACAGCCCTGGAGCAGACACAGGTTTTCAGAGTTATTATGCCTACCATCCCCAGAAATTCCTCCTTTCTCGATTTCTGAAAAGCTAAAATTATGAAAAATACTTAGCAAAAGACTTTGTAGAAACAACCATATCGGGTGCCTTAGCCTTGCTAGATTCAGTCCTGAAAAAGCATTAATTTACTGCCAGCTCCAAACTACCACCATCAGTATGCTACTAAGTGACCATATGCCTCCAAAAAGACAGTTGCACGTGTTTATGACCTAATTCTGCCACTCTTGCTCATGATGACTGCTGCTTTGCTCCACCAGTAAATCCATCCCCACAGACTAAGGGGGATGTTCGCAGCTTTAGAGACTCCTGATGGATCAGGTTGGCAGAATCAGGTTTTTAATAGACAACAAGGGGGAAGAATGTTTCCTCATTTCTCATGCATTCCTCAGTTTGAGTGTGTCAACAGATGGAGTGGGGATTAGTTATAAAATAATGTGGCCTCTTAGCTTATGTAAAAAGCAGTCTTGACGTGCTGGGGATTTTCTGATGGCTCATTAAATGTACTCATGCAAACTAAAGGATGCTTACAGTATAAGTAAAATGCTCATCTTCAGTGAGTGTTTGCCTTTGATAGATAATGTCAAGGTGATATATACATGTTTAGAGAAGCATGCAGAGAAATGTTGGCAAAGAAATAAAATCTTTTGTTTGCTCTTTATAATCTAGCCTGAAATTCTAGCTGTTTATGTGCGGCAGGGGTTACTACTGCTCACTTCATGTCTCACATCCCGCTGAGGCTCTCTACATGGCCTTTTGAAGACTGACATATGTTCCCTCTTCCCTCTGCCTTTGCTCTGAAGCAGCGGCCGTGTGGCTGTGGCTGGTGTGCCACACACTGCAGCACTGTGCTCCAGCTGCACCACAGAAATGCCAGATGAAAATTGTTACTTTTACTAGTATAATATATACAGTGAAGGTTCAAATTCATGCACAATATTTAGCATTTGGCATTCCTAACCACTCTGACTATGTTGTTCCTCTCCCTTTTTCTCCAGCCTCCAAGTGAGAGGGCTGCCCTCAGTTTTGCCCATGGGGTCCTTTGTGACTGCTTATGAACCTAAGACAAGGACTGATTAGCTTAAAAAATGTCTGAGGAAACGCAGGATTTTTCTGTATGTCAGAAAGATCATTTCCTTGATTCAGTTCACAGAGGCAAACACATTTTAGGTCATTCTGTAAGGGAATGAGTCCTTATTCTCAAGCTGCAGAAGCACTTGGGTCTTATTGCTCTTAACCAAGATAACGGCACTCTATAAAAACGCTGCCTGTTCTTCTCAATGCCATCATCTCCTTGCTAATCTTCCAGTGGAAAGCTGACCACTGCACCAAAGCACTACTGTTGGCCTGCTATGCAGATGCTGAACTGATGGTACCGGGATGCAGTCCCTGGGTTAGTGCTGTTCTGTAAAGATGAGAGTCCTACACACCTCCACCACAGAGGATTTTATACATGAAACACAGGTTGAAGGGCTAGAAGCCAGATGAGTTGAGGAGTCCTGTTAGCTAGAAGTAATGCACAGTTTTGTTGTCACACAAGCAATCAGATCAGTCTGGCTTTGTGGCAACGCCTGGGAAAATTTTTCCCAATAGGTATCTTCTGAAATTTAATATTGTACCTGTGCTGTGACTTGGTATCTATCTTACAATTGTTGGGTGTTTCCCATTATTCTTGGGAGTGGTAGAAAGGCTTTAGTATTTAGGGAGAATGGAGGAATATCAACAGAGTCTTCAAATTCATAAAGCCCATTGTTAATTCTTTTTCTCCCTCACATATACACACTGATTGAGCTCAGTAAGTTCCCTAATTATTCTTTTAAATAACAGCACTTGACATTTTCCCTGAGGGCTATGTAACAAGTATGGCTTTACAATAAGAATGGTGTCATTAATAGATTAATAGCTGCAATAATGCATACAGCAGCATTAACTGCATGGGTGAACTAATTTAGGTAAAATGGATGGGTTTTTGCTTTTGTTCACCCACCTTTTGTAACTTAGATTTTTAAATGGTTAGACAGGACACAGGAAAAGACAACTCTCCCCCATTCTCCCTGTATTTTCTCTTTTCCCCTGACATTTTCATTTTCAGCTCTACTCTGGTTTCTTCTCCTTCCTCTTAAGATCTATCTCTTCATTGAAAAGAGGACCAACAGCCTTTTACATACCCTGGTTGTTCACGTGCAAAAGGAACAGCCTCACTAATGCTGTTATTTACTCAACACTTTCCCCATGATACCCTTATAAACCAAGTAAGTGTAAACTCTGTTTGTTTATCCTTTTATTATGCCCATTTTTATAGAAATAATGAGGGGAGAGGGGGAAGCTCTATTTCAAAGCACTGCATTGAACAGATCACTTCTCAAGGACTGCAGGCACAAGTGTGAAGCAAGGCTTCTTATAAGCAAAATTATATTTCTTATGTGTCAGATTTAAGCAGTGAGGACTAAAAGTTGAAGTGACAGAGTTCAGCCTCCCATGCTCTGTGGAGAAGGAAGAGAAAGCCTGACTGGCATCTTATGATGGTAAATCCAAAGTCTGGTGTTTACTCACCGAACTCTGGTACTGTGTCCCAGATAAAGTTTGCAGATGACTAGTTTACCAGATGACTGCTTTGTTTTGTCCTCTGTGAATCAGCCAATACACTTATGACAACAATCAAATATTTGCACTGACTTTGACAGCTTTACTAGGTTGCCTCCTCTAATTTTTCTGAGACCCTCTGCAGCAAAGCTTCTAAGCCTCAGGTTTGTTTTCCAAATCTGAACTCTCTGATTAGATCTCATTATTCCTTAGCCTACATGTAATCTACAGGGGGGTATCTCCAAATCTGAACTCTCTGATTAGATCTCATAACTCCTTAGCCTACATGTAATCTACAGGAGGGGTAATTTTCAACTTTGCCAAAGACTCAGCAAAATAAAGAAACAAATTTCTGGACCTTACTAGGCCAGATATCTTGCTAAATGAGTCAACAACCCTCAGATTTTCGTACTGTGAGATTTTTTAAAGAAACTTTGTATTCTACTTATTTTTATGAAGCATTACTTATATGGAGGGGGAAAACTTGATGGATTCCAGCTTGTATGAGCAAGAAAAAATAGAAGAAAATGAAGATATCTTTCACTGGAGCTTTACCAAATGACTCCACAGATGACCGTCTTTACAGAACTGCGGTCGAGAAGAAATACCAGATTAAAGAGTAACGCTGGGGGAAGTTAGTTGAAACTGCAATAAAAGGAGGAAAAACTATAATCTCGTGTGGGAGAAACAGTGTTCTGGATAGAAATTGGCAGGTATGAACAGAACTAAAATTTAATACGGGAAAAAGAAATCTTTGCAGAAGAATGTTCCAGAAGTTTATTGTTTTCTTTGTCCAGGACATTTCAAAGCAAATTTAAAAAAAAAAATAACTTTAGAAAAAAAAAAAAACACCAACAAAAATCTTCTGACCTAGACTATTAAATCTTTTGGAAACTTATCTCTTTATGAATTAGATCACAGCTGCTTGCTGCATTTAATTTTGAAGTTGATTTTTATTTCCTGATTAGTATTTCAGGCAAGACTTTTCCTTGTGTGATCACTAATTTGAAAGAAAACGTGAGCTGTTTTTGTCAGTTATTCAAGCATTTGAGTATTTATGCCGTGACCCTAAAAAACTATGTATGGTGTTGCATTTGAGGTGAGTTTAGAGGATACCATGTGTTTAATCTGGTTCTCTGTGAATTCAGTACAAAAGCTGCATGTTTCAGGAGCACTCTGTCCTACTGTGTTGCTCTTACTTGTTCCCTCGTTTTATTTAGGGTATCTTACAGGGTAACCTACAGCTACCAACCAAAAACTGCAGACAGACTTCCCATAAACTGTAAGGATTTTCCCCACATCACGTCATTACCAAAGTACAAAAAATGTTCCTGGGTGTTAGAAAATCACTGTGCATGTGTCAAGCTTTAGTGATGGGCTATACATGCTTCTTGCAATGTATACAAAGAATACAGTCATGTCCAAACAGACAAGTGGAATTTTAGGTCATTGCAGAGAGAGAATTTGGGGCTGTGGTCTCTGTTAGGTGTAGATAACACACAGGGCTGTCAGCTGCTGCTTTTTGCATCCAGCAGAGCACAGTGGTGTATGTGCCCGCTACCCAGCTGAGCACTTCAATGGGGTACTTTGAAAGTATAAAGTAGCAGTCACAGTTTAACATTTCTCCTGGATGTCTTGTCAAACTTCTGCCTGCCCGCCCGTTAATTTTTACACACTTCCATCAGCCCTATCTTGTACTCCAGGCAAACTGCATTACCTACTGGAAGGACAGGGGCAACCACGCACAGGACTGGGATGTCTTGTCAAACTTCTGCCTGCCCGCCCGTTAATTTTTACACACTTCCATCAGCCCTATCTTGTACTCCAGGCAAACTGCATTACCTACTGGAAGGACAGGGGCAACCACGTACAGGACTGTACGTGCTGTAAAGAGAAGGTTCAGACGAGCATTTTCACAAACATATTATGCTGAAATGTGCTCTTTAGAAAACAAGAAAGGTGCTTTGCTTTTCCCAGATGCCTCATTTCCTGTAGTGGTGAAAGGCATTTTTAAATATAAAATTTCTTCACGAGGAATTCACCTGCATCTCAGTCACCAAGACTGAATCAAAAAGCGTATAAACACATTTCAGAGATGCACACAGTTTCCCAAATATCTGCCATTAACCTGTGCTTACTGCACATTCCTCAGAAAAGCAGGTATTTTAGGACACCGCCGGGGCTCTGGGGGCACTACCAGGCCTTCCCAGCTCCAACTGACTGACTGACTGACAGACTGCTCACACCCCACCAGCCATTTCTGTCCGCCATACTCCACACAGTGCCCTGGGTGCCTGGGGACAGCCTCAGCTGTGGGACCAGGTGGGTCAGGCATGGCCCCAGGGCTCCCAGGGGTTCCTATGGCACAGGGAAGAACGGGGTGTCCACTGGTGGGCTTGGACTTCCTCCGTCCCTTGGCCTCCCACCCCCATCATGGTGTGCTGCTGCCTGGGTCTCCGCACACAACAGTTCACCAAGGGTTTGGATTCGTGACCTTGTTTGTATTCTGACAGGCGTCTCTGTAGAAAGTCATAGTTAATGTTAATTAACAAGTAATTAACACATTAATTAATATAATAGCTGTTGCCAAATGCTTCCAGAAGAGAAATCCTCTCAGCATAAGAAATAAGGATGTTTTCTGTGGCTGGAGGTGGAGCATGAGCTCCTCTGCAGCTTTTGCTGTGGTTACATCTGTGTGTATATATATATAGATATACATGTATATAGATATTCACATATATATAGGTCTCTCTATATATATACACACATGCCTATATATAGGTAAGGCATTTACACCACAGGGATTCTGCTGTGTCTAACAGGGTTTGCTTGAGGACACCAGTCATCTGTTGGCCAAGGCACTTGTAGGCACCCTCTCCTCTGCATTGTCTCTCTCTTCTGAAGTGTCCACTTCCTCATTGTTTGGTATCATCAGCAAACTTCATCGGTGTACCCTTGCTCCCATCATCCAAATCACTTCTGAAGATATTAAACAGCCTTGGGCCCAACACCGATCCCTGGGGGACCCCACTGGTGACAGGTTGCCAGTTTGAAAATGAGCTATTTACTGACACACCCCACAGACTTCTTGTCTAGACCCCCGCTGTCTTTCTGGGAAGCTTTTGGGGCCATGGGAGCTCTTTCCTGCTGGGGGGTTTGTGCCATTTTTTCCTCAGCCAGGCCTTCATAGTTGGTGCCCACTGCCATGGCTGGATCAGAAAGTTCCTCTTGGGAAAGGCTTGTCAAATGCAGCAGAATTCCCCACCTTCTCCGGATATGACTTGTGGCCCAGGGTGTAAGAAGGGTCTGGTTTCTCCTTCCAGTCATTCTGCTTCCACTCCTCCTCCTCTGCTGTGCTGGAGCTTCCAAGTTGGCTGCTGCTGTTGGAGTCAGTGCTCCTCTGCCTGGGCAGCCAGTAGAAACCAAAGAGCAGCATGAGGATTTCAGCAGAGGCCCAAAACTGCCAGTTCTGGCAGGCAATGAGGAACTGGTAGAGCATGCACAGCTCCTGGGTCCTCTGTTCGATCTTCTCCAGAAGCCACATCATCGCCCTCTTCTGCTGCTCCTCATGTTGCCACAGGAGGTCTTGCATGGCTGTGTCTGGCTGTTCGCCCACCCTCAGGGTGTACTGGAGGACACCCAGCACTGTTATGATGTGGGTGATGGTCACAGCCACGGCTTTATCCACCCAAAGGTGTTAAGACCCAGCTGATGTCATTGCAGACTGCTCTCCATAATCTTTGAGAAGTCATGGAGATCAGGGGACATCCCAGAAGACTGGAAGAAGGCAAATGTCACCTCTATCTACAAGAAGGCCTTAAAGGACGATCCAGGAAATTACAGGCCCATCAGTCTTACTTCAGTCCCTGGGAAAGTTATGGAATTAATCCTCCAGGGGACTAGCCCAAGTCAAATGAAGCATGTGATTGGGAAAAGCCAGCATGGATTGACCAAGGGGAAATCGTGCTTGACAAACCTGATCACCTTCTATGACAAAGTAACCTGCTCAGTTAATGAGGGGCAAGCAGTGGACATTGTTTACTTTAGTTTCTCCAAGACTTTCAGTACAGTTTCCCACAGCCTCCTCCCGGAGAAACTGATGCGTCATGGTCTGTGTGGTCTGTGGGGTGTGTGGGGAACTGGCTGACAGGCCGCATCCAGGGAGCGGTGGTAAATAACTCCTTTTCAATCTGGCAACGTGTCAGCAGTGGGGTCCCCCAGGGATTGACCTTGGACCCAATGCTGTTTAATATCTTCAGAAGTGATCTGGATGATGGGATCAAGGGTACACTTTGCTGATGATACCAAACAGTGAGGAAGTGGACACTTCAGAAGAGAGAGACAAATCTTGCTGTGTCTTTTCCCTAGACAAAGAGGATAAAATTGTAATAGTATCAAAATCCTTCATTCTTACAGAGAGAGCTGAATTCCCAGGCTGACCAGTGGGTAGATGTGCAGCATGAGATTTCTGTATTATGATGAGATTGAAAGACTCAGAGTAAATGCAAAGCTGAGTCCCTCAGGGCAAAACTGCAGACTTCTTTAGAATTTCTTCAGTGCAAAGAGGAAAATTTTCTGCATCATTAAGCAGAAGGGAAAGCTTCATGGCTCTTGTCTGGAATATCTGAAGTCAAGATCTTTTGTTAAATAGCAAACATATGCACAATAATACCCAGGCAATAAAATCCATTCCAATTGCTGGTACAGAGAAACGTATGGTCTTGAAAAACTCACAAAGAAAATGAACAGAGAGAAACAAAAAAACCTCTTTATAGCATAGAAAAGAAAATTACAAACAGTAATTTGACACATTCCCCCTGCCACCCATGCAGGCTTTTAAGATGGTTGAACAAATATTGGCTATATTGTATCCTCCTTTTTTCTTCTTATGTGCAAATCCTGGCTTCCTCTGGAAGAAAAGAAAGAAAATACTGTCATAACAAGAGAGATTGGGAAATATGGGGACTAGCAAAACAAATCTGAAAGGTTTAAATTGATATAAAATGCAGTTCTCCAACTGAGAATCATGCAGCACTTAAACTTACTGAAGTCTTTCATGGTCAAACCAAAGCCTAGACATAAGTTCTGATTATGTTTTACATCAGGAGTTAGGATAGATATTATGGATTGGTTGCCTCTCAACAAAACTATTGAAAGGAAGAAAGATTTTGTAGGAAGTAATGTTTTATCTTTTAGAAGTTTGAATATTAGCTTTAGAAATATGTGCATGCTAAAGACAAAAGACTGAGTCCTGGAGCAGCCGAGAAAGAAAGAAAATTACAGATAAGAAAGCAAAAGGGAATTATTGATGTACCAGAGTTTCAAGGGGTGACAGACCTGAAAAATTAATGTCTGGTATCAGCATCTGACTTACTGCACGGTGAAGCAAGGTGAAGTTATACACAATCTGGAAATATCCGAGCTAGCTCAGGAATTAGAAACAACATAGGCATATCAGCATAGTCCTGTACTGGAATTGCTTGACCTTATCTTGTAGATTAATAGGAGTATTATATATCTCATCCACAGCACTGCATCTACTGTTAGCTTCTCTGCAGCACTACATTGACTCAAGCATGTTACTCTTCATCTAGCCCAGCTCATAAGAAAAAAAATGCCCAAAAGTCAAGGAGACTAGTTACACAGTGACAGCTAAACTATCAGGATACAATCCTGTAATGATAGGGGTAAGAAACCTTGAGACCATAAAACAATGGAACTGGCGGGAGGGGGTGGAGTGTGATATCAGTCATCTCAGGTTTGACAGCAATGGATACACCTTTCTGACAGGGTTTTTTTTCCACCCAGGAGAAGATGGCAGTAAAGACACAAGAGATCCTCTTCAAAGCCAGATCTCAATCAGAAAGAGTGATGAACAGTGACCTTATCAAACTGCAGGAAGTTATGCACCAGAAAGACTTTCTCAGACCAGTGAACATGTCTACAGTGGATTAATAATCAGAGAACATTGTGTAATGTCTACCATTAGGTGGTCATTGAAGTAATTTAATACTTTTTAAATGCATCAGCCTTTCAGAGAAATTACTCCTCACTCTTCCAAATGTGAAATTTCTGCCCTGTTCCTAAAGATTCATCCCTGATAATACAAGATTTATATGCACCAGATATTGCAGCTTTAAATACCAAATCTTCCCTGGCTGCAGGGCTCTTGAGTGTTAGAAAGAGACAGGTCAGTTATACTTGTTTTTAAGGAGGTTCATCTCTCTAAAACAGTCATAGGAAAGTTATTAAAATTATAGGAAATATAGTATGTGCACATTAAGTACAGAAAAATATGTAATTAACACTCTTTATTACCAACATTATGTAAGCATTTTAATAAAGTGAAACTCCAGCAACTTTTATACAGACCACACCTCTCATTTGGTAAGAGTTAGATAAATGAAGATGTCAGCATTCTTCCCTAGACGTTCTCTGTAAAACCACCTCATCTACATATTCTTTGTAACATGCTTGTGCTGTATTATTCTGCTGGTTAATGCTACATACATGACATTCCATCACCAACATTATTATTAGAGTCACAGAGTTTCGAAATGTTTATTTCAAAAAAACAGTTAAAAGCAGAGCTGGATTTTAGTGTTATATTATAAGGTCTCTTCACACGAAAATATCTGTGTTTTTAAAAAAAATAGCACATGTTGAATTACCACATTATCAAGGGTTTTCTAATGGGATTTTTTTTGTTTGTTGTTGTTTGCTTTTTTTTTGACTACTCTATAACAGAACATTATACAATCTTTTTACACTAAAGACAAACCACAATGTGTTTTACAACTGAGGTTCTACCATAGTTCTTCTTGTTATATCAAATAGCCTGGTGTCTGTTGTGGGAACTAACTTTCAGGCAGGTGTTTCAGAAACTTAATCATGGCTTATACTTTTGTAATCATTACAAACAAAACACTAATAACGAATGCAATCAATGAGACCAAGCAAAAGGAGCCTCTTGAGAGAAGAGTGGTATTCTGTGGGAACAGCGCTGTGAGATTACAGGACACTGGGAGTTAAAGCTGAGACACTCTCATGTATTAGAAGCCTGTTTGGATCATTTTGGAAGAGTTTTATATTTATTCTTTTAATTTTCATCTCCCTTAGAAGTCTTGGTAATTGCTTTCATGGTACTAATACACTCATTTCCCTAGGCAAAGAGATCAGAAAATAATTAAAAATAGTTTCCACTCCTGTTTTTAAAACCTTTGAAATGTTTCTCTAAAATAGCTGTTGCTGATCTTGAAGCACCTGTTTTGTATAAGACAAATCTGATTAGAGTCAAATACTCGAGTGTGTTTTAATATGGTGATCGTTTTGAACATGGACTTCAATAGAACTTATAGCCACATGAGAAGACGGGAATTGTTTACACGACGTCTAAATTGGATAGGGATGCTGGGAGCCAAGGATGGGTTGTCTTGGCAGAGAAACTATGAGACTAGAAGGCTCTTGCCAGTGCTGTTACTCAAATATCAGTTTTGAGCTTGAGCTTATTTAGAATTACTCCTGAAATGGAGCAAAAGAGCAGGACTATGCTAACAGAAACTGTTACTAACAGAAGATTAGGAGACAATACTGCATACAAGGATGAGGAGGTAGTAAAGGAAGTTTTGTATGACCCTGGAAATTGTAGGAATGGGGTAGAAGATCATGGATTTAGGAACTGATAATAAGAAGCTTGGTTATAAACTAGGAGCTCATCATTTGCAAGGCTGTAGAAGAAAAGAAAAAAATTGATATATTACTTGGCCATGCAAAAGACTGTGAACAGCAAACAAAATGTGACTGTTAAAATATCAAATAGGATCAAGTGAGATTTTTCTAGTAGAGAGGAAGAAGCACTAATGCCTCTGCATCAGAGAAATATCATGTATAATATTATGTACTTCCCTGAAAAGGAGAATAGAGAATTAAAAATTCATCCACTCCCAAGCTGTTGTCAATACAAATATCTACTTAGGGTGAGCTGTGAAGTGAAGCAATGAAATTACTTTCTATGATCCTAAAATTGGCGGTATTGAAGCTAGATTCAAAAAGAGGCATCTGTCCTATCTACTCACTCATACAAACCTTGGATCATCTGGCCAGGTGTTTACAGATTGTTGCAGGTGACTGTGGAAAATAGAGATCTCTGCACCTTTTTGATGAAATGGTACATGTGATGAAGTATTCCTGTTGACTCTTGGCTTCATATTTGATTCAGTCAATTTCTTTCTAGTAGTGATTGCTCTTTGGTTGGTAATTAGGGCACTTTCCTGGCTTGCAAGAGCATGTATATAAGCTGTAATGTGTGGTGTGAGGATCTGAGCTCTCAGAGATCAAAGTGGTAAAGCCACATGAGACAGTGCAACGTTGCTCAGATCCTGGTGCAAACAACTGGGTGTCTGCACTGGCTCTCCTGCCCATCTGGCTCTGATCCATGCATGTGCAGGCACCCTGGCTATTTCTGCACCCATGGCTGGGCACTTACCAATTAGGATTTGCAAACAACAAAATCCCTCTGTGAGTTAGCCCCAAGTGTTTATACGTTTACTATTCTCTGAATAATTTGCATTAGGAACTGGGACGCCTTCAGGTTATCAATGGGTCTGGTAGAGGACATGGCCTCAGGGATAACAGGCAGTCTGCATTATGAAGAACTGCTAAGGATGGAGAATAAAGGACTAAAACAAATATATTCATTAGATCCAAAGAAGTTCAAGAGAAGTCTCACTGAGGAATACTAGGAATTAAAAAAATGGAGCTACAAGTTTCTGTTCTTTATCAACATAAACAACGACAGCTTCGAGACTGTCTCACCCTCTTTGATGAAGATCTCCTGAGTTCCTTCCAATAGAGAGATCCATGTTCCACAATGGGTGCTGGTATAATCACCCCTTCTGGTGAGGGTTGTCTAATCAAAACAATGCTGAAAAATCAGAGTCAGCACAACACTTTTTCCTGATGAGATATTGAGGTGGACAAATGTCAGAGTACCTTTTCAGAATCTAAATTATGCTTCTTGGATGGCTGATGTAGCTGGGATGAAATCTCTGCTGAGATATACTCCAGCTGGTCTGGGAATGGTCCTGTATATCGATAGGGTTTTTTTAAGTAGAATTCAATCATTTAAAAAAAACCCACCAAACCCAAAACCAATCAGAAAACACTTTAAATACAGAATTTTAATAAATAAAAGGGTGGACTAGACAGATATAATCTCAGTCTGACTTTAATTTTTAAATTTTGGACATTGCAACAAATAGACTCAAATTTTCTTTTAAAATTAGGTATAAAAAAGCCTACACATCTCTTTTGGAAGACCGGGAGGTGCAAGAAATGTTTTTCATCCTGTTGAAAATAATCCCTTCTACCAGCATTTCATTTTCTCAATAGAAATCTGTTTTTCTTTGGTTGGATATATTTCTAAAAATATGTATTTTCATGGATCATCAATTTCCAATTCCCTTCCTTTGAATCAGGATGGAAAAATATTATCTGGAACAACCCTGTTTTGATTTAGAAGCCTTTTTGGCATACTGCTTTGGGCATAAAAAAATTATTTCTTTTTCCTTTCTACTTATTTTCCCCCTTGTCACAGAAAGGGTCTTAAAAATCTATCTGACTCATGTTATCATACTGCTTCCAAGAGATGGGGTCCTGCCTTCCTCAAACCTGCAGCACAATAACACAAGTACCACACTTCCAGCCTTAGATGAAATCTAATAAAGATATAGATGTCTTTGCCAACAAACCCAGTGAACTTTCAAATATGACATTTCCAGGGGACGAATCAGAATCAGCAGTTAGACTGCTTACATCTAGAAGTCCTCTGGAGGAAGTCTAGAGGGCTTTTCTCATCTCTTTGTGCAGGGATGAGTCACTGCATTCCCTAAAGGCAATCTATTCACATCCACTGAAGTTGTTTTTGGGATACTGGCAAAACCAGGTGGAAGGAGGCAGATAGCTCTTCGAGACCATGAGTGTGAATGCTGGCACTCTGAGGGGATATTAATTGTATTAATTTCCTTTGAAGATATTTGCTTAGTGAAATCAAATTAATTAACACATGAGGAAATCAATTTACTACAGTTTGCTTCACCATGTGTTGTGAAAATAAAAAATTCCTTTCCCTCACACTTGATGCCTGCCTATGAAATCACTTAAATTAATATCCAATTTACTTCCATGGAAAAAAGATCAGATCCTAAATTTTTCTACCAATGATGATTATTTCAGTCCTACTATGGTCAGAGAGGTTTTGAATTTCCAGAAATCCTATTTATAACTTATCACCAATGAACAAAGCTGTAACTACCTCTAAGATACATGCAGAATAGAGCTGGCACTAGGAGCAGAACAGGAGATAATATATGCCAAAATCATAAGATTTTAAACTTTAAACTGTGAAAAGAAATTATATATTCTAAAAATAAAAGTATTAATATTAGACCTTAACTTTTCTCTGGTATTGCATCTTCTTCGTCAGACTAGTGATGAATGTTAATAAGTTTTGCGGAAATAAATCAATGGGCAAAACGTGGAGATGGCAGAGACCAGGTTGTATTCACTTGTCCTGCAGTTCAGTGATTAGGTAAGTGTGCATCAATAATGACCAGGCTGTCCATGTTTTTCATCAGTAGAGTGTACAAAATGTGTTGGTAGATCTATATGTCTGCATCTATACCTATCAGAAAAGATGACTTATTCATCATTGAAATACAGCTGTAAGACCGCATTAGCAACACAAGAGCATTTTGTCATTTTCTCATGCTAATGAAAGCTTTGGAGAGGGAAATGCAGAACAATGTGGAACATCACAGGAAATTTGATGTATGCAAATATAATTATTTAGATCGGAATCTGGCCAGACAACATAAGCCCAAAAACACAAACACAAGCACAACTCTATCCTAAGAACAATAACCAAATTTTGAAAAAGTGGTGGCTACACATGAGTTTTTGAAGCTATGACTAACCATCCAGGCTTTATTCTCACAGTTTGTAATTTTGTCTAAAACTCTGACTTGATTTATAACCTGATTATCTATTCATACCCTTTCATTAACTGATGTGCAATTTGCCATTACATTCATAAACCTTTTCCGACATTGATTTACTATTCAGCAAAGCAGTGATTGAATAAAGCTAAACTAAACTAAAGTTGAATAATGCTTGACAAATGCCACCTCAGTAAATTCTGGAAACAAAGAGCTGAAACTTTCCAGGGAATAACTTGTAGTGGCTGCAGGCTCACTCCTCCAGACCTGTGCTGGTATATCATGACTGAGAACCTACCATTTGGTATGTCCAGTTCTGGGGTCCTCAGTACAAGAGAGACACTAGCATACTGGAAAGAGTCCAGCAAAGGGTCACAAAGATGATTACGGGGCTGGAACACCTCACATATGAGGAAAGGCTGAAGGGAAGGGAAGGGAAGGGAAGGGAAGGGAAGGAGGGGGAAATCTTATTAATGGAAATAAATATCTGAGGGAAATGTCCAAAGAGGATGGAGCCAGGCTCTTTTCAGTGGTGCCCAGTGACAGGACCAGAGGTGATGGGCACAGGCAGAAACACAGGAGATTCTGTCTGAACATCAGAAAAGACTTTTTTACTGTGAGGGTGACTGAACACTGACACAGGTTGCCCAGGGACATTGTGGAGTCTCCATCCTTAGAGATATTAAAAAACTGTCTGGACATAGTCTTGGGCTGTGGGTGTTCCAGCTCGAGTAGGGAGATTGGACAAGCTGACTTCCAGAGGTGCCTTCCAGCCTCAACTATTCTGTGATTTTGTGATTGGTGTCCTAAAACACGTAAAACACAGAAAAAAAAATGTGAAATATAACATTGTAATAGCTCCCGACAAGATGCATAAGACCAGAGTGTCTTTCACAAGTCAGAAAATATGATATTGAGTCAGACCAAGGAAGGTCTTAGGCAGACTCATAGCAATGTCAGAAAAAAGAGAGGCATGAACTGAGACACTAATGGGGACAAGTTATAGAAGAGAATAGTTTCTGGATGCTTGCACTGAGCTAGCTTCTGGCGCAGTACCAGGCTACATTGACTTCATGTCTTAGATGCTAAAATAGGTTCAGTACCCATCTCTGCAAGCTTGGTGCTTAAGATGAACAAAGCATGTATCTTCAAATGACATGCATAAGAGCAACAGGATCCAGAAAGCAGCTGTTTCCAATTATCTGTCAGCTGAAGAGGCTTCTGAATAGCCATTCACACACCTAACATACATCAGCAGAATCACAGCACCACAAAAATGAAGTTTTCTTTCAAAGCAGGGATGGTGTTATATCTCCCTTATTTATTAAAAAATAATGTTCTGAGCACTTACCCCGAAAGTGAAAAATTTGGATCTATCACCAACCTTAACTCAAGCAGCTCCATGCTCATTTCTTTTACTACCTACCAGAGGTGTTTGTCAATAAGACTGAATGAAGGGACATTTAAAACCTTCTGTTGAAACCCAGGCCATTGTGTGAAGAATTCAATGGAAGTGATAACTGGAAAATGACACTAAGGGTGAGATTCAGATTGGGTGTTCGTGATGTAGGTATCTCCATGTGCGTGAGGTAGCTAAGTCAATGGAGTCAGTGGAGGCAGGGAGCTCTCCAGCTGACCACGTGTACGCAACTGTTATAGCATGATCTGAATAACTCTCCATAGCAACTGGATCTTCCTTGTATTTAATGAGATTCAAGAGCCCAGTATTTCATTTTCCCCTTAAGATTTTTAGTTTCAGACCTTCTCCTACATTGAAAGTATGACAGGGCAAAACTTCATACATATGCAAATTATCATGGCTGGCAGTGGAGCTCCACAGATGCCCTTATTCATAATTGATAGGATTGTGAGGAGAAAGGGGGGAAAGGGTATGAAGACATAGGAAAATCAGAGAATAAGTACACAAGAATAATTATGAGAGTATATGACAAATATGACTTCTTAGGGACAGCATCTGGCACAATGCAGCCCTCCTGCACAATTCTCTGACCTCAGAGAAAATTTCAATGAATGTCTTTGACTCACTGCTCTACACTTCCCCAAAGAAATAAGACTTCAGCAGGGATCTGAAGCAGAATTAGGGAGTACCTGCCATGCAGAAAGGAAATTTTATATGAAAAAAGGGTGTGAAAAAAGTGAAGGGGATGACAGGCAGAAGTCTGGATGGTCAGGGTGATGTTACCAATTGCAAACAGTCCTTGCATAATTGTTTCATTTTCCTTAACAGAAAGGCATTTCTTCTTCCACTGCAGTAAACAGCAAAAGCTAACAGCTTTCTCAGTTTTAAGCAAAAAAAAAGTATGTAAATAGTGGAGCTTCAGTACACTCAAAGAGACAGTAACTGCAGGGAATATTAGGTTCTCCAACCACTTACAGATTCACTGTCACTCACACTCACCTTTTTGATTAATACCAGCTGAAGCGCATGACAAATCAACCACTGTCCTTAGAATTTGTTTCAGTTAATCATGGTAGGGCCCTTTTGAAAATGAGCGTGCCACTTCTCAGGAGGGTCGCCGTTTCTTTCAATGCCTTTCATTTCTAGATGGAGAGTTCTTAAAGCCTGCCTTATTTTTTTCCTTACTAAATACTGATTTACTAGAACTAATGCAACTTGCAGTCTTTTTTTTTTTTTTTTTTTTTTTAACACCTGATATGTGACTATCTCTGTAGGACTTCATTTACACCTTCATTCTGGCTTTCTCTAGTTTTGCAAATCTCTTTCATGGGATTATGACACTACATGACACCACAATGTGGTATTCTGGTGTTAGACTCAGAAATGCAGAGGTAGGTAGGATCTCACTAATATTCTTATATTCTTATTTCTTTTCTCTTCATACATCCAAAGAGCTACATTTTTAAATAGCAACACACCTGGCTGTGTCTACACCGAATTCCATGGTATGAGCCTGGTCCCCCGATCACCCATAAGAGCGAATTGTTATGAAGCAAACCCTGGTTCTCACCTTGAGTGCATATGAGTTTCTTCTAAAAGGAGTCATAACAGGCAGGACATCTAAACATACCTGGATTTCATCAAATCTCACACTTAATATATGGTCAAGGCAGGATTCCCAGGACAAGAACTGTAAAGACTGTAAAACCAAGACTATGGGTTCATACCGTTCCATAAAACCAAGGGAATTTTGATTGCCCTTTTTAGCTGGAGTTTAGTTTCAGAGTATGAACTTTTGTTAAAAGAAATTGTAAAGAAGATAGACACACCAGGCCTTCAGAGTGACCTTTTGGATAGCAATTATTGCTGTAGATGCCATGAAAAATGTTATTGCCTGTTGGAGGGATGGCAAGAAAGGAAACATCTAGAGTGGGACTCATCTGACCTAACTATGTCTACATCTGAGCTAGGCTCCCTTTCAAGTCAGCAGAAAGAAAGTGGCACTTTTTGTGTGCAATTCATCTAACCTGTCCTAAATATCTCTTTAATATACTTGAAAATCTCTCTTCACTTAATATAAAGGGAACCAAGGTTAGGTAACTCAAATATAGACATAAGATTTAGACAGATGAGTCCTGCTGCAAGTAATTGACCCTGACCAACTTTCTTTACCCATTTTCATCACCTTGAGGGCATGCAATTATATTCTGGGAGGAAAGGAAAATGAAAGTGAAAGATCATGGTAGGAGGTGTTAAATTCTGGCACCCCTCGAAGTATGATGTGTTTGAAATTTATTTCTTTCCTTATTCTGACTTAGGGGAAAAAAAGCTGTGCATGTTATGCCTTTAAAAAGTGTCTAATATATAACTTTCCTACATTATAATTTTGGGGGGAAATAAAGGATGGGAATGATGTTAATTCCCTTGGCTGAAAGTTGTTTGATTTCAGATTTTGCATGTCCTGTAACCCATGGCTCAGTCCCCAGTTCACCCTAAGCTCCTAGAAACTCTTCTTTAATGCATGTTGTGTGTTCAGCAGAAGGTGAAAAGAGGGTTAGTAATTTATTTGATCCAGAATACAAGATATGTGTTGAGTCCTCCACTTAAATAACTGTGTCCCTGATTTCTTTCAGGCTTTAACTCTAGTCCATGACAGGCAGAGAAAAATTAAACTTACCTGGAGAAAATATTCTTTCTGCAAATGTTAAATTTCTCTTGAACTTGAACAGTGAGTAGACAATTACCGTATATCTTCAATTACCACACACAAACTACAAAGGACCCTAAAATATTTAAATGTGTTCCCTAACATCTGCTTGAATATTTTTGCCTACAGCATACTATATGGAAGATAAAAATAATGTATAAACAGAAGCTGGCTATTTTTTGACATTTGTCAAATCACCAGTAACTCGATTCCGGAGGGTTAGAATATATGAATAAAACACATTTTTTTCGTAATGTGCTTCCTACATTTTAGGCTAAGTTTTGCTTGTTATAAACAATTTATTGGTTCCAGCAGATGTGATGGCACAAATGCAGCAGCCAGAACACTCAGATCTGTGTAAACTGGCACTACTACAAAATCCATGCAATTTTTTGGTTAAAAAAAAAAAATCGTAGTCCTAGTATTTTCCTGACATTTACAGATATCAATGTTTAACTTGAGCCATTTCCCCAGGCTTAGTAAAACTACATTTCTTTCTCAGGATTTTGAATCACTGAATTCTTTGGGTTAGAAGGGACCTTTAACGGCCATCTAGTCCAACCTTCCTGCTATGAGCAGGGACATCTTTCACTAGATCAGGTTGCTCAAAGCCTCGTCCAACCTCACCTTCAGCACTTCCAGTGATGAGGCACCCACAACTTTTCTGGATAATCTATTCCAGTCTCTCACCACCCCCATCATAAATAATTTCTTCCTTATGTCCAATCTAAATCTACCCTCTTTCAGTTTAAAACCATTGCCCCTTGTTACAGGCCCTCTAAAAAGTCTCTCTCCATCTGTCTTATAAGCCCTCTTTATGTACTGAAAGACCACAATAAGGTCTCATGGGAGCCTTCTCTTCTCCAGGCCAAACAACGCCAACTCCCTCAGACTTTCTTCAGGGGAGAGGTGTTCCCGCCCTCTGATCATCTTTGTGGCCCTCCTCTGAACTCACTCAAGCATGTCTTCTTTCTACTGGGACCCCAGAGGTGGACACAGTACTCCAGATGAGGTCTGACCAGAGCAGAGTAGAGGGACAGAATCACCTCCCTTGACCTGCTGGACACGCTGCTTTTGATGCAGAAATTGATGGGTTTTCTTGGCTTCTAGCCAGAAAGACATTGCCAGCCCATGTCTAATTTTTCATCCCCCAGCCTGTATTGATACTGGGGGTTGCCCCAAAATGTGTGCAGGACCTTGCATGTGGCCTTGTTGAACTTCATGAGGTTTGCACAGGCCCACCTCTCAAAATTTTCAAGGTCTCTCTGGATGTCATCCCTTCCCTCTAGTGAATCAACCGCACCACTCACCTTGGTACCCATCATAAATAATTTCTTCCTTATGTCCAATCTAAATCTACCCTCTTTCAGTTTAAAACCATTGCCCCTTGTTACAGGCCCTCTAAAAAGTCTCTCTCCATCTGTCTTATAAGCCCTCTTTATGTACTGAAAGACCACAATAAGGTCTCATGGGAGCCTTCTCTTCTCCAGGCCAAACAACGCCAACTCCCTCAGACTTTCTTCAGGGGAGAGGTGTTCCCGCCCTCTGATCATCTTTGTGGCCCTCCTCTGAACTCACTCAAGCATGTCTTCTTTCTACTGGGACCCCAGAGGTGGACACAGTACTCCAGATGAGGTCTGACCAGAGCAGAGTAGAGGGACAGAATCACCTCCCTTGACCTGCTGGACACGCTGCTTTTGATGCAGAAATTGATGGGTTTTCTTGGCTTCTAGCCAGAAAGACATTGCCAGCCCATGTCTAATTTTTCATCCCCCAGCCTGTATTGATACTGGGGGTTGCCCCAAAATGTGTGCAGGACCTTGCATGTGGCCTTGTTGAACTTCATGAGGTTTGCACAGGCCCACCTCTCAAAATTTTCAAGGTCTCTCTGGATGTCATCCCTTCCCTCTAGTGAATCAACCGCACCACTCACCTTGGTATCATCTGTAAACTTGCTGAGGGTGCACTCAAACCCACTGTCTATGTCATTGATAAAGATGTTAAATACAGGTCCTAATACAGATCCTTGAGGGATACCACTCATTACTGGTTTCCATTTGGACATTGAGCCATCGATTATAACTTATTGGACATGGTCGTCCAGCCAATTTCATATCTATTCCAATCATCCAAACATATTTCTCTGATTTAGAATTATGTGTGGGGTTGTATCAAAGGCCTTACAGAAGTCCGGATAGATCACACCCATAGCTCTTCCTTTGTCCAGTGATGCAGTTGGTCCATTGTAGAAGGCCATGTGTTTAGTCAGGCATGATTTGCCCTTGTGAAGCCATGCTGGCTTTCTGTAGTCACCTCTCTATCTACTACACGTTTCAACATGTCTTCTAGGAGCATCTGCTTCGTGGTCTTACCAGGCACAGAGTTGATGCTGACTGATTGGTAGTTCTCAGTGTCCTCCGTTTTGTTGTTTTTAAAAGTGGGTATGAAATTTTACTTTTTCCAGTTAGTGGGGACTTTACCTGACTGCCCTGAGTTTTCAGATATGATAGAGTGGCTTGGCAACCACATCACTCAATTCCCTTAGGATCCTGGAATGCATCTCATTGTGTCCCATGAACTTGTGTATGTTGGGGTTCTTCAGGTGGTCTTGAACCTTAATTTCTACAATAGAAGAGACTTGTTCCCCCAGTTCCTATCTTGAGGTTCAATGGTTTAAGATATGTGGGAAGAGAGATTACTATTGAAAACTGAGGCAAAAACATTGTTGAGTACCTTAGCCTTCATCATATCAGCTGTCATAAGTTTCTCAGAGGCAGCACTGTCCAGTCAATCCATTCTTCTACATGGGGGGCAACCAACCTATGCCACTCCTTCCTTGATTGTCCTTTCTGAACAGTTCTTAGCCTCCAATCTGGTAATGTCTCATGTGAAATGCACAGAGTACATTCCTTGTTGTGTATCCAGAACTTAGGTAAACTGTTCAACAGGAAGCATTAATTAAATGTGATCTGTAGAATCTGTACAATTTTCAGGGGATCTGACGCACAAGACAAGTGTGTGTCTTTCTTACCATATCCCATACCGGAGTCACTTAAGAAGATAATTTCATACAGGCATTCCTTTCCATGCACCTAAAAATCCCAGAGAATCAAAGGAAAATCCTCCTGGAAAGGAGCTCATGGAAAAATACAGTCTTTTCTCAAGCTAAAGGAAAAAGCAACTATACTTAAGTTAATCATAACATACGCTTTCAATAAAGCAAAAAAAATATTGCTAAGCAAATTCAATACTTAAGGGGCTTCATGCAGGCAGGTGTTACATCTCAGTGATTGTTTTCTATTTGTTGTCTTATTAGAAAGGAGTCCCGCCGTGTAATCATCTATTTTGATATATGCTTTTGCAGTAGAAACCAGGTCTTTATTTTTCTTGCACTGTTCAAACATGCCTTTTTGGAATAGTTTTAAATTTCACACATTTCAAGGTGTTTTGTTAAGCAATCTAAAAAACATTCACTATTAAATTTGGGGGTGTAGCATGTTTGATAGCATGCTGTCGGGAGCGATTTTGGTTGCGGGATTTTATGTCCTCAGGATACTTTGTAGCAGAAAGTGGCTTCTCCATTGGAATAAAATTGAAAAATAAGATTTCTTTATTCCTGTATATATTAATGATTCAGAGCATTGCATAAACTACATTACAAGTTTCTGTCTCTCTTAAGAGAGTGGACTGGAAAGAAAATTAGCCTCTGTTTTCTGATAATAGCGATCGTCTATGTAAAACTTGTTCACTGATACCTCATTTACTGTATTGTACAAAGTGCTTCCTCAGACAGTAAAGCGGAAGGACTCGATTGGCACCTGCCTCCAAAATATTTTTGAGCTTGGTCAAACTGTTGTGCTTGGTGCAAGATGAGGAGAGGGCTGGCAGAAAAGACTTTCTGGAGGTGTGCTGGTTTCCGTCTTCGTGACTGAGGGCTGAGCTTGGCACCATTACACAAAGTTGTTTTCAGAGTTTCCAGCAAATTAAGCAGTTTGAAGCCATGGGTGTTTTCCAACTTAATATAAGCCAATTATTTGTCTTTCCACCATTCTCATTCCCCGTGGCTGTGGCAGTTCACCCAGGCCGTTCTGCAAAGGTTGCAGCACGCTCTTTTCACTTGAAGAGAGCCTCTCAGAGCAGAAAATATGTCTCTGCTTTCATCAGCCTGCTGAAACAAATATGAGACAAACTGTTCTGCAGCATATGGCTCTGTTCGGGCACTTTGAAAATCTCCAGCTCCGGTAGCTCTTGGAGCACTGGCTCCGTGGGGTGTGAAAGTTGGAGCTGGCAGAAAACTGCATGCACTGGACCAGTGCTTCAGTCCTCAGTTTACAAGATACAAAACCAAACGCCAGCGTTACCTGTAATAAGTGGGAGCTGCCTGAAGCCAGGGGTCATCTTGCAAGGACAAGCCTGCTCCTTGAATTAAGCTCAGCAAAGGAAATTTGCCCTGGAATCTTGCTTCTCTTGGGCTGACTCTCACAGATTTATGGAAAACATCTTCTGTGTTTTCCATACTCGTGGTTGCAGGCTCCTGAAAGACTGCCCTGTGTTTGTATTCAAAGACTTTGTTTGGATTCAGCCTCTTTTTGGAAATAAGAAGATGGTTAAATGGGTTAAATTAGTCTGGACTCAGTTGAAGAATGAGACAAGCCTAAAAAAATTAAAATAAAATGTTTACTCTTGCAAAGCAAAGGGGATAGTCTTAATTAACAGGTTATAAATTCAACTGAAAGGCTCATCAGCTAATTCTAATAAATTGTAAAATTAAACTATACATAAGAAGAATGTTCTTAAACAGTAGCTTTAGTGTCTTGGTCATGTAAGGGACATTTCCTAGGGTGGGAAGTGATACTAATTATCTCCTACCTTCACTCTGGAGAGCTCATATCACTGAGATGCTTTCTGACCATATTTATTCTCCCCACTTACCATACAATGTGTTTCTGCCCTTCTCTTTAAAACTTTCATCGTGGTTATTTTAACCAATACAAATTCAGTTTGTGGGGTGAGATGGCATACAGTTGTAGTGCTATTTCTTTTCTGTGTCATTTTTTTTGGACACCAAATCCACAGTGAGACCATTCACATCCCTGGTTTTCCTTCAAGGTAAATACCAGTTTGTGTACCTTAAACAGAACGTTCCTTTTCTTAAACAGAGCAGTCCCTCTAACTGATAAAACCTCTTCCCAGTCAAAGCATACTCAAGGCTGTCATAGCTCTTTATAGGGATACATAGGGAATATCCTATAAAATTTCTTTATACATCACAAGAAATATTTCATATTATCAAACTCAAACACCCCTACCATCTTGCCTCTAGCTTCTCAAAGACACTGGACTTGCCATGCTGATAGTGCAGGTGGCAGACTGTGTAGAGGGGGTTATGCCTTTCAACATTCAGCATCAACTGATACAGATATAAAAACTGGGCGCCTGCTAATAGACTAAGAAATAATAATAAAATTATAACATTATAAAATAATATAATAATAAACTAGATTTGAAGAGGAGAAGGGGTAAAACTAGGCTCACTAGAGATAAGCCTGGGGGTGGCATGCCAGTGTTTGAGGGACGGTGTGCTAATGAGGTCCTTCAGTCTGTTCTATGATGTTCTGAGTACACTGGAACACATTTGAAATGTCCCTGTACTAATGCATGCAGCCCCAAAGCCATCTCAGTGGAGGCAGGGGATGGAGATCCACACGGCAACAAAGACATAAGGGTTGTCAATTCGTTAGAAACCACGAAGCACCTGAAAATCATCATGTAGGAATTAGGACTTCTCCCCCCAGAAAGGTGGAGGGATCAATAGCCCAACTGACACACATGTACACCAACACACACACCATGGGCAGCAAACAGAAGGAGCTGGAAGCCATTGCGCTGCTGGAAAACTATGATAGAGTTGCCATCACAGAAACATGGTGGGGTGACTCACAACTGGAGTGTTGCATTGGATGGCTACAAACTCTTCAGAAGGACAAGCAAGGAAGAAGTGGTTTCTTATTACACGGTCAGTCTTTCTAGAATGTAGCAAAGACTGAAACGCAGAATAACAGTGGAAAAAAAAAAAAGAAAATCAATCTAAATTACATTTAATTGATTAATGATATGTTCTGAATAAAACGGGTTATTGTGTAGCAGAGTAGACAATTATAAATACATCAGGATTAGGAGAGGGCAAATATAAGGTAATATAATAGATCTTTTAATCCTATGCTGCACCTTTGGGCTCGGCGCTTATAATAATAAATACTCAGTAGGATATAAGGAAGACATAGGCATGTGTCCTGTATTCTATTTACAGAATACAATGCATATACGTGCAAACATTGATTATACTTATGTTTTAATTATCTTGCATCTACCTGGTGTTAACTGTAGGTCATACAAGGTTGCCTCTCAAGGGAAGGATAGAAGATGATATGGAAAATAAGTGGGAAATTTAATCATGTCTTGTTCACTGAAACATTCACTTGTTAATTGGTCTGACTGAGCTTGAAGATTATTTTGTAAAGATATACCAATAGTCACCCTTGGCATAGTCCCAGATCCATTTACCTGTCTGCCTACCTAATTATTTTTTTTAAGTACTCAGTTGTTCTTCAGTAAGAGCACAATTATCCCCTTTTACTGTATAATACAGACTGATTTTCCATGAGAAAGGAGAGATGTCCAAACTAAGAATTTAATCAAGTACTTGGCTGTGCCAGGCCAGAACACAGTGCATGAATTCTGTGCAGCTCTCACAGAGTCCAGCCTGATCTGCTGCCATTAGCGGTAACACAGATAGATGTTGCCTCCATTGGTTTGCACATCTTCAAATTCATTGTTTCCCATCACATTTAAAAGATTTTTCTCAGTGCATGTTTCAAGTGTATAGGGCAATGTAGACGTATTTGAACTTTTCCATGCACTGGAAACCGGAGAGGTGTGATGGTGAAGTGCTCCCCAAGAGCTTGTCTCACCAAGCTGATGCTATGTGGACTTTCCCAGGGCCCCATGACCCCAGATTTCCAGCAACACAGTTGCCCAGGTCCTGCCTGCTCTTGAAATGGCAGGCAAGTAGCAGGATTAACTGCAAGGTCTGAGGCTTTGGGGCCTGAGGAAAATTTGCAGAGTAAAGGTGTGTGAGCCAGAAAGACCCAGATTTCCAGCAGCACTTTGGGCAAGTTTCTTGGGAGCCCTTTCTCTGGTTGACCAGTGCTGCCCCCTTTGCAGGTCATCATTCAAAAGGAAGGCAGTTTCATAGAGTGTGCTGCTATTTCTCATCAGATAAATTGCCCTCGTTTCAGTTTATTCATAATCTTTAATAATGCAGATGTTTCTCAGCAGGCATTTTTCTTACTAACCTTACTAACCTATTAGCCCTGACAATCAGACCAAGGGATGAATTAGTCTTGCTTAATACAGAGACATAAAGGAACTGTTCTTACAGGTCCTGCAAACTAATGATGCCCATGTCAAAAGATTAATGTTACTGCAAGAAAAATGGGAACAGGAAGAGAGTGATAAGAAAAATTAAGGAGATATACATTTAGGACTAGTTGTGACTAAGGTTTATAGTAGTATAAATAAATCATCATAAATTTGTGTGCTTGTTGAAATCTCTCTAAGGAAGTCAGAACTACTTGTGCAGAATTTTCTATTTCTTAAAATTCAGAATTAAATAAAAATAAAGAGAAATGAAGCACTGAGCAGGGCAGTGGTAGATAAACGTTAAAAACACTCCACAGGTGAACAGTGCAGTAAGTGAGATAAAACCCGTAAAATTTGGTAAATTGAATAAATCATTTAAAAGCAGTTTGGAAGAATAAGCCACAGATGCTGGTGTCATCCTGAGTCATATAACGGCTTATTACACAAGTTGCTAGGGCACAGCAGAATGGAGCAGATGTTTTGGTAAGCCTTGATGTGCAGTGCAAGAAGACCGGAAGAAAGCACTGGCACAGAGCTGCAGAGAAGCATTTTCTCATTAATGAGGAGGAAGACTGAAAGCACTTGCAAAGAGAAAAAACCTTGATACTTAGATCTGCTTTTCTCACAGAGCCTGAGCTTAACTGTCTCTACCCATGGGAGGTGGAGCAAGAGCTGGCACTATTTGCTGATAGCTACTAGGTCCATGATTATGTCCTGCAAACAGGTCTGGAGGGAGTAATAGTAAGTCAGGAGTGCATCCCCTTGGTTAAAGCACTGCTAGTGCTCATTAAGGAACAAGTAAGCTTCACCTAGATGAGTTCTCACTTTAGCGTTCTTCATCCATGCCCCATCCCCGATGATGAGGGTTTTCTGCTTGGGCAGCTGTTTGAGTCCAAAATATATTTGTGCACAGCCACATGCCTGACAGATTTGTGGAAGCTCACTCAGCCAGGCAGACAAGTCATCAAAAGTTCTAAGAATGTTTATTTTCAAGAAGTTTTTAAAAATAAATAAATAACATCTCAATAGAACCATGTTTCATTTTCTCATGAGGTCTTCTCCAACATCACTTTGCAGTAACAAATAGAAGAAGCCAAATCAGCTGTCAAAAGGCTATTTATTCTTACCTGCAAGTGCATCTCTCCAACTAATAAAAATACCACATAAGCCTCTGACCTTGTAAGCCCTGTCCTAGGCAGGAACATAGGGAATTTGTACATAAATCATAAACTTCTGTCTCTGAAACCTCTTTCCCATTCTGAAAGACCGTTATTAAGATCAGAAAGCTAGCATGGAAATATTGTGATTTAGGTTTGGAGAAGTTATAGATGAGTATAAATGGTGGCTTCTGTTATGAAGTCTCAGGTGTTGGTAAGGATCAGTAATAATAAAAGACACACCAGCTCTGCCTATGCTCCACTGCCAGCTGATTGCATTTCTATGTACAGCTTCCCTTTCCTTAGGCAATGTAAGTGCTCCAGGCAAAAGCTCCATTTCTTGTCTCAATGGAACCATAAGCAATAAAAAGCAAAATTAATAAGTAACAGAACTCTACTCTTTATCTTCCTAAAGGTATGCTTCTGGAAAGGAAACAAGTGTTAGCAATTCTATGATCAGCTTTATTCTGTTTTTATTGTAAACCTTCTGCTAAAGGCTATGGTAAATTCTCTTGCAGTCTACGTACAGGGTGCATATAACCTTATAACCAGGACTTTCTGTTCCTGAAGTTATATGAGGCTTGTCTACATAACACTTTTCTTATTACCGCAGAGTAAATTAGAATGCAACTTACAGCATATTAATAACTCAGCACCAAGTCCCCACGTGGATTGTTACCTAATGATGTATGTAATATATATTAGCCTGCAGTAAGAATCATGTCTCTTTTCCTACTATCAAGTAAGAAACAGATTCCCCTAATCCTGAAGCAATGACGTTATAAGCTGCTGCTGAACCTTAGGAACATTAGAATTGCAGTGAGTAGTAATTATAGAACAGCTAGGGATTGGGTTGTTAAAATACTTCTATAAGGTATGCTTGTTGTGAGGATCTCGTACCTTTGACAGCCAAGGACATTGATTGCATTCTTTGGGCATTTAGCAAGAAAATGTATGCCAAGTTTAAATGATACAGTCCTCTGTCTATCTACATGTCTTCACTAAGGCTATCGCCACTCCACAGAATCCATAAAAACTGTTTCTTGTCTTTAATTGTGGTCTTAATTATAATGAACAAAGTGACCTTGGTAAATTTGGTTTATCCTGTCAGGGATAGCAGCCAATAGGACACTCTGAGCACTGACCTTTTCAAGGTCTTTTACAAGATACCCTTATAGTGATGTTTTATAAGGTATGCTGCTCCCTTAGACACAGGATAATGCCTGCCTGGACTTAATGTGCACTTATGGTCCACACAATGAATCAGTGAAGAGCAGTGAAGAGATCTGTAAGACCACAGCTTGTGCACTAAATTCACCATGTTGACAAGCCCCAAGATCCCATGTGAGGTACAAAGAACAACTGCATCACAGATGTAAAATGCATAGGTATCTCTTTAAGCTACCCAACCTCAATGTCATGTTATGAGAGACATCTGTATGTAATGAAGAGGTGAAAACTTACCTTGTTTGTGTGTCAGATAAGCTTGCTTTGACTTCAGATGAATCATTCACCAAGGGGAATATCCAACAGATGGGCCACCACTTACAAGGGTAAGAATTCGTTAATGAAAGTGCTTACTCAAAGTATGTGCTGCTAAAAGGTCTATATATTATTCCATCCACTGCATTCCAGTGCTTTATCTTATGAAGTTCAATTATCTTTTCAGAACAAACTTATTCAGAAAGTGGAAATAAGCAAGCAGGTTATTTTGCCTTTGTGTAGCTGACAGCACAAAAGATGCTTAGACTGATTCTGTTTTAAAAAGAAAAATTATGTTTACCACCCACACACTTATTGGAGCTAAGGGAAAGACAAGATGAAAGGGATTTATTGTAGAAGGTACTGTATGCAGTAAAGTGTTGCAGTGGAAAATGTTTGAGTACTCAGGATGACAGAGAATTATTTAAATTAATTCTGAACAAATTCAGCATTTCCATTGCAGAAATACAGGTTTCTAAACCTCTTCTATCAAACTACAAATCGATTTTATAGCTCTGTGATATAGGGTCACTACTTCAACTCTTGATGTTAGAAGAGACTTCATTCATTGGATATAAGGAAAAACACAGTAAATATCATGCTGCAGAATGTCACTCACACAATACAGCCATCAGCAAGGTCACCTCAATGTCAACAACTCAGAATGAAAGAAAATTGGTTAGATGAGGAGTTACAAGAAAGGAATAGCAGAATAAATATTGTTCCAATGTCACAAAAATTATTTATTGTTTCTTGAAAGATGATGGGATATGATGGACATTTATTCCAAAGCAGCAATTGCACAACAGGTACTTCCATCCTTCATTTTTGAAGGGGAACAAGCAACCAATTGCAAAGGCCCTCAGCATGCTTAAAGTTGCCATGTGTTATGAGTAGATGTTCAACAAAGAAAAGTTAATGACAACTTTTTTACTTTAAGAATGTGCAACAAGGAGATGTCTGGTATCTTGGCTGCCAGAGACAATGCAAGGGTGATGAACTGAGTTACATTAATTAATGAGTTTAGGATTTGCTTAGTCAAAACAGCACAGACTGGCTTCATGCTGATGATGTCTGGCCTCTTTTTTCACAGAAAAGAAGCATCTCCTCCTCTTTGTGTCTGTTTAACTCTTTCTGCTCTCTTCTTCCTCCTGGGTCAGATGGAAACATTAGAGGTGTTGGTGAGCAGCACACAGTACCTTGGGCAACTGACCAGCAGTCAAGCAGGCAGCTTTCTGCATCAGCTCACCACCAGACCTTGACAGTGAGGCATCCCTAAGTTCGTAATAAACAGAGGGGTAGGGATGCTCATTTTCCCTGCTTATGCCATGGAGGTGAATACATGGGTACACTGGGAAGAGGCAGTGTGAAAATGCATTTAAAAGGAAAGACAGAAACTAGGAACGCCACTGGAGGCAGCAAGCCTTCCGGGGTGGGTGAGAGCGAACAATGGCAAGGTTATGCGGAAATCATCATGGAAATGCAGGGTTCACCTGATGTGGATAGGCAGTATTGCCGTGTGTACCTGTACTGTTGTACCCTGGACCCAGAGGCAGCCAGTTTTCCCAGAGATTCAAAGCCATGTTGCTGCAATGATGCCATTTTCAGCTGACAGGACAAAAAATAATCCAGTTGGTCCCCCTGCTGCTTTCTTTACCTCCCAGGTAGTAGCTACGTTCCATGTACAACCTCAAAAGCACATTTCTGTATTAAAGAGATTTTTGTTAGTGAGGCAAGAGAGTTCAAGTAGCTCTGAAACATTTTCTGTGGATGGGAAAGCAGAGCTTCATGAAGTTATAGCATGGAGGGGGAAGTTGCTTAGTGGTGCTTCTCCTTCATCAAGCAATAGTATGCGTCTCGAGGAAGAGGTAGTGTTCCCTATAACCAACAGAAAAGTATTAGGACTCCATAGCTTGACAAAGTCAGGACAAAATATATCTCATTCTGGGAGTAGGGAAAATTTATGATAACACTTCAAAATATCAGTGGTGATACCTGCGTTATTTGTGGCTTTTGAAGTAATTTTCTTCAATCATAAAACTATGGAGGATGCTGAGGAGCTTGGCTGGTGTTGGAGGGCAGGCAGCAATGCTAAATGTTGATATATACTGTGGCCATGCAGATAGCATTTATTTTGTTCTCAGCTCTTCAATGGAAATAATACTACAACTAAATTTAAATGCTCTGGAGAGCTTACTAAATATTTATAGAGCATTTTCGTTTAAATTTTCTGGAAAAAGTTGAATTGCATCACAAAAAATTCTCTGTTTTATTGCACCTAATAACTTAAAAAAAATTCTAGAAGTTACTTTGGAGTTGATACATTTCAAAAAGTAATACATACAATACATATGCATATATGTATGTATGAAAGACTCCAGCATTAAGTCTGTAAGCAGCCTATAAAAGGAGAAAAATATTTAGACGTTACTCACAATAGTCTATTCTTGCCAATTACATACTCTTAATGACTCCATAGACAGTTGCTGCTAACTGAACCTTCACAGGACATTAGATATTCCATGAAAGAAAAGTAAAAAGATCTTGTTTGGCAAATGCAAAAGGAAGTACGATGCATAAAAGATACATTTTTGTGAAAATATACAGCATTCCATTCCATGTCTTTTCATCATGAAGATATGTAAAATAAGATCAAAAATAATGTGAAATCTGCAACTACATCCCTAAATTGTTTTATTTTTGAATTGCCTAAATAATGCTAAAACAGACTATTATGAAATGGAGGAGTTCATAGAAAAATGCCGTATGCTGTAGAAAGGATGAGAAGAAGCTTGGTTTTCCTTTGAAATGGAAAATGTGTTTATTCAAATTAATTCATCATCAGAGGCCAGCAGCAGAAATGAAACTCAACACTTGCACAATACAATTGCAGTTAGAAGCAAGCACAGCCCAAAACCACCTTTCATTTCTAGCGATGTCCAGGTGGATCACAGCATTTCCTTGCTACCAGGTATATTTCATCTTCCCCTAACCATTCCTGCTGTCAAGATACATTGGCAATGTTATAAGGAACTGTAGATAACACATTAGCTGCAGCTCACATGGATGACCCTTCTGACTTTGTATGCTTTGGCCTTCTAACCTCCACTTTGGCCATTGGACCTCTTTGTTTAACTACAAGGTATAAATTATCCTTTATTTCTCAGCTTATTGTTTCTGTTCCAGTGCAGGCTGACTAGCTGTGATAGGGGGGAACCATCTTCCATATCACTGTTAGCTTAGAGGAGCAGGGGTCTCTGAGGCCCACTCTGCCGGGGAAGCGTGGGCTGGGGACTCTGAAACCAGCATCATGCCCCTACGTTGCCAGCTTGCAGCCAACATCCTGCCCCAGAGGGCCCTGAGGGCACCCATGCTGGGAAGGGCCAGAGGACAAGCAAGGTGCAGTACAGCAAAGCCTCAGCTGGTCACCTCCAGAGTGCTGGAGAAGGGGTTTGGTGTATGCTTAATGGGAACAGGGGCGGAAGCTTTTCCATGTTGTGCTATAGTGTGGATTCAAGACTGAGGCCCCTTTCAAGTGTTTCATTTGGAAAAGATGTGCACTGGGGATGACACTGACAAATAGATCCTTCAGAGGATCTTTTGACCAGTATGTCCAGTTTCCTGTTAGCTGTAACATCCATCTTATATAATTTCTTTGATAAATACATCAGCTCCATTCTAACACTGCTTGGTTACCATCTGAAGGCTGCTCCAGGAACTTGACATGGAAACTATCTTTTCACATCCAGGTTGGGTTTTTTCTCCCATTACTTAACTGTGCTGTATTATACTTATGACATTTTTTTCCTTTGGCTTAAATAGGTCTCCATCCTCCAGCCTCCATGATATACCATATTCACTTCCCTGGTCATACGTATACATCACCAGCACTCTCTCTCTGCTGTCCCTCCTGTCTTCATCCATTGCTATATCCCTCTCTACAAGATTTTCCTCTTCCTGTACTCCCATTCTCCAAGAATTTAAGTGGACGTCATTTGTCAGAAGAAGTCCTCTCTCCCTGAAATCGTTCCCTTGGAGAAATACACCCCAACTCCAGTGTCATATATGTCTAGATTGGATCTTAGGAAAAATTTCTTTGCTGAAAGAGTTGTCAAGCATTGGAACATGCTGCCCATGGAATTGGTTGATTCACCATTCCTAAAAGTATTTTAAACACCTGTAGCTGTGGTGCTGAGGGAAATGGTTTAGTGGTAACTTGGCAGTGCTAGTTTAATGGTTTGACTTCATGATCTTAAAGATCTCTTCCAACCAAAATGATTCTATGATTCATGAGTCTTTGAAAAAGAGGGAGAGTTTGGGGCTGGCAATGTGGGTGGTGCGAGTGTGATGGTCTCCATGGAAAGGCAGGCTTCCTGCCTCCACAGACTGCAGCAGCACAACAAGCTGGAGTCCAACTGTGGGACAAGAGAATAAGGGTCACTCAACCTGCAAAACGCAGCCCCACAGACAGAAGGATGGTGGCAAGTACAGAACAGCACCAGGTGCACAGGTAGCAGAGCACAGGCTTTTCATCATCAGGCCCTTTCGATGCTCTTAACCATCTGCTTCTATGGTGACCACCTACTCTGCCTAAAACATCTCCTGTCTACAGACAGAAATTTCAGAATAACAATTCTGACCCACAAGGAAAAAGGACCAATCACCTTCTTATCAAGGACAAATTGTTTAGGACTTTCCTGTTCTCTGCTCTCTGTTTACTGACCCTTCTGGTCATTATCTTCTTTTTAGTATGCATATAACATTATAACTATAACATTATTCATCGTACCCCTGGATCCTCCCATGATGTCTAGCATTATTTACATATCCCACAAAAGAACTATGCTGCAGACTTATGCCAAGCATTCTTGTAACTACTGCTGTGTATAAATCATACCTGATACTGGCAACACAATTTTCCTTTCTCATAGCAGTATAATATTTTCATTAGGGAATGTAAATCTAGATGACAAAGGGTCTTGATCTCTCATCCTACTGGTGTTCTTATACCATTAACATTCTTACTTTTATTGGATATGCCAGAGTTCCCTTTAAGTATTTTTTATTAGAGGCTGATTCAGTATTCGCTAGGCAAGAGACAGACTGATTTTACAACTTATTTCTAGGGTAGCCAGACCTTTTGAACCTGTGCCATGTACTCAAATGTTCACCTTGCAGACAAGTATACAGTCATCTTCTGTTCTGCTTTTCTGTATCATCTTACTAAATGAGTATACCAGTTGTTCTACTCTCAACTTCTGATTATTCACTACCCCCTCAAAATCCTGGGATTTCCCATTTCCAAATTTTCACCTGCACCTTTACAGGGAAGCACCGATGCTTCTGACAAGTGAGTTCTTGTAGCTGACCATGCAGCCAAGCCGTCCCACAAAAAACAAAATTGCCACATTTCAACACACGGTAGCTCGCCTCCACCTGAGACAGCAGCTTCCAGCTCCTAGTGCTTGCCCACTTATTTCCATACGTGTGGATTCAAAAGATGTGGCCATCCCTAGTTTGAGGCATTAAAACTGAAGTCTATGCACTCCAGAGAAAATACACACTCTTAACAGCGTTAAATCATTTCTGTGCTTAAAAAAAAGAAACAACGCCAAAAAAAACCCCAAACAAAACAAAAACAAACAAAAAGCCCAACTCTTCTCATGTGTGTTTAACTTCTATTTAGCGGTGTGCATAGCTATGCTGCAATACCAGTGTTGTGCCTGTGAAAATATAAACCTGTCACCCAGCTCCACTTTTAGCAAAGAGATTTTCTAGCATTCCCACAACAGAAGCAGCGATTTAGCACCTGCCAAGTCACAGCATCAGTCTCCGTGGGATTAGCATCACCTGTTTTAAATTGTCAATAGGGGGCCCCATACAATTTTGCAAGCAATTTTCTGCTGAATTACTCTTAAGCAAAGCTCCTTGGAATGGTGAGAACATATGTGAAAAAGTATTTTGATTCGTTTTGGGGTGGCATGGATGCTTCTCCCCAGATTCTCTTCTGAAATCTGTGTTTAATTCAAATTTCCTGGTGAGCAATGTGTGATTCTGTTGCCCACTGTGGCAATCCAAGCAACCTCAGAAGATGGCAAATGTCATTCTGGAGGGCACTGTGACAGTCCAAGCACCAGGGCTATTGAAAGGATGACCCTAGTCTGGTTGGATCTATCACTATTTCTTGCTATTCTCTGGATAGAGCCTTTCCTTCACTGCTGCAAAAGGAAGGTATATTTTCCAGTACATTGTTTAGCAGTCACTTAATTGCGCAAAGGATCTTCCTAAGCCAAAGGACAGTTTCATCTCCTCTGCAGAGACTTGAGTTCCCCCTAACACACAGAAAGATGAGATTTTTTTAAGATAGCAGAGACCGCACACCACTTCATAGGGCTGTGCTTTCACTGCAGGATTTTGATGACAGGCTGAGGGCACCACGTAGGGAAGGAAAAAAGAAGCCAAGTCTACTACAGCTCATCTGTCACTCCGTAACCCAGGAGATTCAACTAACGTTTTCCTGTCCAGAATTAAAGGCGTTTGGCAGAAATACATAGAGTTGCTGAAATCTAAAAACAATTCCTAGACTTTGTTATTTGCGTTGTTGTAAGGAAGTTCTGGTTTTGTAAGCCTCCACTGTCCAATAAAGATCTCAATAGACAGTATTTTTTAACTAATGTTAAAGGCAGACGTGTAGGATAAGGTGAATATTCAGAATGAACAGCAAGCTGTAAATTGCGTTCATTTCATCTATGTTTATTTTCTCTCAAAAGGAAAAAAAAATGTACCCGCCATATATTTACGTCACTTACTAACTATGCAGTTTCTGGGACTGCATTAACCTTGGCTCTGTTTCTGTTTCCAAGGGGAAATGGATGTCTAAATCTTTGATGTTTGTCTCGCCTTCTGCATTCTGAACGTTTCCATAAAATGCTTAGTTCTATTTCTATCTAACAAAATTGTCACTGCTTCTGATTTATCGTGATCTGTCTTTTACTTGGAGAAGTTGCCCAAGTTAGTTAATATTTGTAGGATATTTGAAATAATTGATGCAGGTTTGTAAAAAGTAGGAAAATGTCACCTGAGTGTAAAACAAGATGCATTGCCTGAATTGTTGAATTTCAACTCTTTCAACTCTATTCAACTCTTTGATAGTGACTGAATATAATCAGCATTCTTCTTTAGTTTTCCAAATGGAAAAGGGAAATATTTTGATATTTGTTAAGGTATTAAAACTGTGACTAGAACTAGAACTAACATAGCCTGTTACCATCAAAACAGTTATTTTTTTCACGTGTAATGACTAGATTTGCAGAATGAATATGAAAATCTCTATCATTCATCAATGTATGGTCTAAAGCAGGCCTTTTTTGAGGAATAAATCTGATATGGATGAGTTAAAACAGGTAAAATACTTATTTCTTAATCACAGTCACCATTTTGTAAATATATTCACATTGATTAAGCAGCTGTGTTTAAAAGTACAATACTGCTCATTTACATTTTTGTTCAAGCTTACGAATAGAAAAATTAAAATTTCCTTCAGGTCAAGATGTGAAATGGCTTTCTGTACGCCAGGTTCATTTCCACACTATAATGTAAAGACCAGAATTTCTATAAAATAAGTCATCAAGAAAATATAGGACTTGCTTTGCCTTGTTTCCTCATAATAATGATTACAAGACGGAAGTTGTTTTGTAAGCTTTATGGAAGATTTTGTTTCTTCATTTATTTTTTTATTTCTTGGCCAATGGTGATTCTTCATTACACAGACAGGTGGGATTTCAGAAATTGCTCTGGAAGTAAAAAGACTCTTTTTTAAATGAAAATGCAGAACCTTTGCCTTCTCACTTCTAACCTGTATGCAGGAAGTGTATCTGGCTGCTCCATGAAGATTTGGTTCCCTGGGTGTTGGGGGATGCTGCTTACTGCCGGGGAAGATGCTGCCAAGGCACTTTGAGAAGCAGAAGACTACCTTCTGCAACATGCAGGATTTGCTAAGAGGAGGAAGGCAGGAGTTTGCTGGTGAGCAGTAAAATGCAGGATTTGCTAAGAGGAGGAAGGCAGGAGTTTGCTGGTGAGTAATGGACTTAATTGTTATTTAAGCTTTGATGAATTAAAGAGAGATCAAAGGTGCTAAAAATCCCAATGGTCTTCTCTTTTTTGAAAAAAAAAAATCAGTTTTTTTCTTCTCACTGTTCCTTCAGCACCAAAAGAAGTTGTCATGCATTATTTTAATAGCCTTTCTTTATTGCTTGAAGTTTGTTCCTATGTTCTTGGCAAGATACTAATTTTCAAATTCTTCCTATTTTGAATATCAAATCCTTCAATCTAGATATTTCTCAATTTTTATGAGTTAATACCCTACATATTTTTAAAATCTTCTTAAAATCTCTGTCATTGGATATTTTCTCAAAGCTTGTCTTTTTCTGATGTTTAATATGACTATGTTTTTCTCTCCATGACTGCTGCAAAGACTCTGTGCCCAGTCATCTTAGATGCGTAAGTGGTGACTGACAGCTTTGCCTCCTTAAATTTTTGTAAAGGACTCAAGGGAGGAGGTGATATGATAATTGAATTCCCTCAAGTTTCCCATTACTCTTTGTGGAATAATATATCTTGAATGATGGGCAAAGCTGGAAGGACGCAGCTATTAAGGACTTAGGCTCTTCAGCAGTGGGGAAGGAAGTTTTAATATCTTGCTGACGACAAATCTGCTGTGATTCCAAAAAGTCAGTTTTCTTGAGGACTTAAAAAAAATTCAGAGTGCATAAGCCATCTTTAGCCAGCCCTGCTGGAAAAAAACAAGGAAAACAGAAACCAAAAAATTCATACGTTATTCATAATTTATAATGGTTTTGTGGTATAAATTCATAATATCAGTGGGATTCGTACTAACACAGAGCTGCTTAGGTGTCTATGAGCAGGGGAAAGAGCAGATTCCAAATACAGGACAGAAGCTTTATTCTGTTACCATTTCGAGAATGAAATCTCAATCCTTTTGCAATGAACACAAAGCAAAATCTGCGCTGACTTCAGCAGAAGAAAGAATTCACATCCAGCTCAGCAGACATTCTAAAAACAATAATTAAGACTCACCCCTGTGAAATAAATGAGTGTTATCACTCTCATTTTACAGATGGGGAAACTAAGCCACAGAGAAGCTGTAGGATTTGCTCAGTGTTGCATGCAAAGTTGAGTACAAACCAGGCACTTGACTCGTAATCTCTCTCCTTAATAACTGGACCACACTTCCTTTCTAAATAGAATTGAATGAAAAATGCTGTCTGGACTCTTTACAGAGATATATGTGCCCAGTAAGTCCTATGCTGGCGAAAATTTTTCTGTGGCATAGATGCCTTGAAACACTTCTGAAGTCACTATGCTGGCGAAAATTTTTCTGTGGCATAGATACGTTGAACACTTCTGAAGTCATAGCAGAATTTATAACACTTTTTTTTTTTTTCTTTTTAATCCACAGAATTTTCAGTTTTAAAGAAAGACTTTTTAATAAGTAAAAATCAGATGTGAACAATGGAGGTGACTGGGAGAAAGGCATATGCCATTGGGAGCTCAGAGAAGGTATATATAAACACAAAGTGTTTGAAGAAAAATTTCTTGCTTTCAACTGATGCACAAAACCATGTTGAGTGTGATACTGACATTTGTCAGATGCCGTTTCCCTGTTTGCTTCACACACCAAAGGTTACCATTTGCAGCCCAAAGCCAGTAGTGACCACCCTAGAACTCAGCACCTATAAAATTGGCTATGAACTGACTGGCTCAAATGTCTCATCCCATGCTATTGTTTTCCAGCAAAACATAGTGACCACCCTAGAACTCAGCACCTATAAAACTGGCTATGAACTGACTGGCTCAAATGTTTCATCCCATGCAGTTGTTTTCCAGCAAATATTCATGTTAGAGATTTGCTTTGAACCACGCTGCAGCTGAACACTGCTCCCTCTGCTGACTCTAACCTCTTAAGCAATTTCCAGGCCTGTGATCTTCACTTCGGGAGCATGACTCGTGGGGCACTGTCAGCTGGTAATGCCTGGTCCTTCTTCTTTGGATGCAGAGTATTTTCTGCACATTTATAACCAACAGAGGAAAGTATGAACTTTCAGGTTGCAGCCATTCTTATCCTAAAGGCAAGGAAAGACAACTATCTAAGTCAGCTAAAATAGGTCAAATGAATCACACAATAGGATGCTCCTTCTTCTCTCTGTTTGCAATTTGGGAAGCTGGGTGTGCACGGCGCAGTTTTGTCGGGTGAGAGGAACCCCAGCCCTGGAAGCTTTGAAGAATTATGGCCATCCTTCTTTACAGGAATTAGATTTCCAACATGTTTTTTATTCCGGACAAATATCACAAAATCCTGATAAGCAGCTTCTCCTTTCCCTCTCCCACACAGAGTACTGCCAGACTAGCTCTTGGAAATCTGTAACTCTCTTCTAAGCCAACCACTAATGGCAGTCACTACCCCAGTGACACATTCCTGAACATATATTCTCTTTATGCTCTCCCAGCAGGACAATTTCTTTGCACTTTCATCTGAAGAAAAGAGAGATAAGGAGTGAGTCAGAAAGATCAGGACAGGAACATACAGAGAAAAGAAGTGATAGATAGATAGATACATAGATAGATGAAAATCATCTTGAAAGCACTGAACTTCAGCAAGGCTGGTACAACTTTAGTGGGGTGCATTTTGAGGAACATAGCAGCTGTCATGTCAGTCTGTAGCACTCAACATGCAGGCAATGACAACCCCCAGCTGTGCCTTCCTCCTTTGTCATAAGGAGACTCATCTCTGCTGATGACCTGGCTAAAGAAATTGACACATCTTTAATTTCCAAGATAGTATCATTTCATTTATTCTGGTGACTCTTATCAAAGATAGCTTGTCAGAGTACAACAGCTAATTTTTCGAAGTTTAGGACAAGTATTATATCCCACTTGACAAATTTCAGATGTCTTTCTGATTAGAGCTGGCAGGAAAGCAAAGTTGCCAACCTGCAAGGAATGCCATTTAAAATAGAATATAAAGGTATTTGAGCTCAATCAAGCCCAAGTCCTTATCTTTTCCTGCTGTTTCTTACAAAACCAGCAATTCTGAGAAAGCCTGATTTGGGAATTACTGAAACCATGATGTTACCAAAAAGAGAGGTGTTCCCTGGACTGTTGTACTTTCTAGCAGTAAAGCCACCTTGGCAGCTCTGCCTGGCAGCCTGCTCTGGGACCACTGATCTCAGGAGCCTGTCGTGGCACCTCTGGGCTCTCTCTTTTTCCTCCGTGATAGGCCATAGGAAGATCTGCCAGCTGGACTGTTTAGCCTGTTGAGCAGAGACCAGACAAAGTTGTTGCTAAATGACCCTTAACTGGGCTTAAGTAGCAGCTTAATAAACTGCTGCTAGGGAAGTTGTTTTAATGATATATCTGGTTTGCCCACAAAAGTCTGCAGCACTTCTGATACATGGCACAATAGCAGGGTAAGTGAAGAAATCCGAAAGAAATAAAAGTGCTTTGTGCTTTTGGTCCAGTTTCCCTCTCTGCAATCAACAGGAGGTTTGTCATGACTTCAAAGAGAGCAGGAACTGGCCCTCTGTTTGAAGTTTAGTTTGCAAGCTTCTGAAGCACGCTACAATGGCTCAAATGCAAGATGAAAATTGAAGGGTGGGTGAGAGGAACCCCAGCCCTGGAAGCTTTGAAGAATTATGACCATCCTTCTTTACAGGAATTAGATTTCCAACATGTTTTTTATTCCGGACAAATATCACAAAATCCTGATAAGCAGCTTCTCCTTTCCCTCTCCCACACAGAGTACTGCCAGACTAGCTCTTGGAAATCTGTAACTCTCTTCTAAGCCAACCACTAATGGCAGTCACTACCCCAGTGACACATTCCTGAACATATATTCTCTTTATGCTCTCCCAGCAGGACAATTTCTTTGCACTTTCATCTGAAGAAAAGAGAGATAAGGAGTGAGTCAGAAAGATCAGGACAGGAACATACAGAGAAAAGAAGTGATAGATAGATAGATACATAGATAGATGAAAATCATCTTGAAAGCACTGAACTTCAGCAAGGCTGGTACAACTTTAGTGGGGTGCATTTTGAGGAACATAGCAGCTGTCATGTCAGTCTGTAGCACTCAACATGCAGGCAATGACAACCCCCAGCTGTGCCTTCCTCCTTTGTCATAAGGAGACTCATCTCTGCTGATGACCTGGCTAAAGAAATTGACACATCTTTAATTTCCAAGATAGTATCATTTCATTTATTCTGGTGACTCTTATCAAAGATAGCTTGTCAGAGTACAACAGCTAATTTTTCGAAGTTTAGGACAAGTATTATATCCCACTTGACAAATTTCAGATGTCTTTCTGATTAGAGCTGGCAGGAAAGCAAAGTTGCCAACCTGCAAGGAATGCCATTTAAAATAGAATATAAAGGTATTTGAGCTCAATCAAGCCCAAGTCCTTATCTTTTCCTGCTGTTTCTTACAAAACCAGCAATTCTGAGAAAGCCTGATTTGGGAATTACTGAAACCATGATGTTACCAAAAAGAGAGGTGTTCCCTGGACTGTTGTACTTTCTAGCAGTAAAGCCACCTTGGCAGCTCTGCCTGGCAGCCTGCTCTGGGACCACTGATCTCAGGAGCCTGTCGTGGCACCTCTGGGCTCTCTCTTTTTCCTCCGTGATAGGCCATAGGAAGATCTGCCAGCTGGACTGTTTAGCCTGTTGAGCAGAGACCAGACAAAGTTGTTGCTAAATGACCCTTAACTGGGCTTAAGTAGCAGCTTAATAAACTGCTGCTAGGGAAGTTGTTTTAATGATATATCTGGTTTGCCCACAAAAGTCTGCAGCACTTCTGATACATGGCACAATAGCAGGGTAAGTGAAGAAATCCGAAAGAAATAAAAGTGCTTTGTGCTTTTGGTCCAGTTTCCCTCTCTGCAATCAACAGGAGGTTTGTCATGACTTCAAAGAGAGCAGGAACTGGCCCTCTGTTTGAAGTTTAGTTTGCAAGCTTCTGAAGCACGCTACAATGGCTCAAATGCAAGATGAAAATTGAAGGGTTGAAACCTTTAATTAAAAAGAAAATCAACAACTAAAAAAACCCAACTTTAAAGCCATAAAGAGAAGCTTCAGCTCTAAAGAATATGATCTGAAATCCCTTCAGGGATAAATTATTGTAATTGTTAGCCTTGCACCAACGAGCAGTCACTTCCACTGGAGTGAAAAATAGGAAGCAAAACAAAAGGAAGGAATTTTCAGCTTGATTGTGTTGCTTCATCTTCATTTACCAATGAAAATAGGAAGGAAATGGAAGGGGAAAAAAGAATTTTTGTAGCTGCTGTAAGGCCGATCTACTGCTGACTTCATGTTCTTTAAATCAGGGCAAAGAAAGAGATTTGTTTGAAGTGTGCTAGTGAGGGTTCCTCTGAAATAAGCAAGTTTCCATGCCAGGAGAGAGGGAGAGAGAATTTCTTCTTGCTTTTCACTATCGCAATTCCCTCAAAGAGGACAGGAGAGGCAGGGAGCTGGTGCTCTGGCATGCTGTCCTGTGCTCCTCCTGCCCTCAGCAGCAGTGTTTCACACTGGACTGCCCTGCCGGTACGGGCTCTCCTGCTCCCTGCCTGGGGTGGGCTTGTGGCTCAGGGACCCCCAACTGGCTCCTTTGAGATTTTCCTTCTCAGCTGTATCCAGTGGGGCAAGGATTCATCAGGAAAGTGTGGCCCGAGCAAGGGATCTGACAACTGGCAAGTGCTGGGAAGATTTTGATACGTTTGCACTGCCATCGTCTTCTTAGAGGTTACTGTACACATTTTACATAGGGAAAGAGAGAAAAATTCGACTGGGTTAAATGGCTGATTTTACTGAGGTGCTTGCAGGCATTGGCTTTGATAGAGCTCATAGAAGGTGTCTGGTCTGAAGGGTAATAACTGTGAGGGAGCTGATAAATAGCATCCAAAGTGATAAAACAATTATAATAATCATGTCCATACTGTTCGTGTTTATTTAAATGCACATTCAATCATTTTGTAAACTATTGGTGTGTTTGAGAGAACAAATACTATATGGAGACAGATAGAGGAACAATGATGATACATATGACAGCCTACAAAATATACAGCAGTCAGTGTATATGTTAATCAATGAAAACACTGCTATTAGGAACCTGAAATTATGCTCTTACAGATCATTTTTCACCGTTCCTGAGAAATGTGCCACAGCTTCCAACATTCCAGCTTGTTAAGAGACGACAGATGAAGTGTCACTGCATGATTAGTAATAGGGGAGGGAAATGGTTAAGTTAAATAAAGTCTGAACCACCATTCCTGACTCAAACCCAATTAATGAGTGTCTGAGAAAGACCGAGGACATATGAGGCACCCATCTCCTGTCACTCCCTGTCACATCATCCTTCAAGGAACCAATTTCCACCTACTCTCCAAGCTTTCATCATCTTCTTTTAGAGCTGATTCTCCTGCACTTACCTTTCCTCTCAGTGGGGGTATGGTGACCCTCAGGAGAAACCTCTGCTGGGTCCAGGCCCACATCAGTTTGGAGTAGGTGTCCTGTAGGAGGCTGAAACAATATTGTCCTAAAACTACAGGACCTAGCTGCACTGGGAATATGCTTGTGTTGGCAGAAGAAGAGGTAGAGTGGTCGTGCCTGCGTGCCCTGGAGTGCATGTGCTGTCTGCAGCCACAGCTTTCCAAGCCTGTAAATCCATGTTTGCCCCAAGGACATCCTAAATGACAGCCCAGTATGGAGGTTTTCAGAAGTATTTGCTGAGAAACAAGAGAAGAAAAAGGGAGACACATCATAAATTTGCTGTAGAAGATCAGCAAGCACACCTGCTGAATGACTAGATTAACAGCAAATGGATGTGTTGAGCCAACGTGAGACAAGGGAAGACTTAAGATTAACCTCTAATGACAAGCAGCAAGGTTAGGGGCATATCTGCTTGCATTTATTTTTCCCTGGTGCAGTATATAGCATGGCCAAGAAAACAGTTCAATCCATGCTGCCGTCCTTTTTACTATTTTAGGCTAATAAAAAATTTAAATTTATGTCCTTTTTACTACCTTTCTTCTGAAAAGATCTTTCTCTTCCTTCCACATCATTAAGAAAAAAATTCCAGCTCTCAAAGAATTCATTATCAGAATAATTTTTAATGAATTATTCCCGTTTCTTATTCACTACCATCTTGCGGATTATGCCTGAGATTTTACCGGCTCCCCTTCAGAAATTAGTTCAGCTCCCCTTAGGCATCTTTGAGAATATCAGAGCAGAAGTGGAAGATTATTTTAGAAAATTTTACTTTATAAAGAAGGGATAGTTGGGGGAGGAATTTTTTAATAGACAATAGAAATATTAGGCTATGAAGAAAAGAAAGGTATGATGAGTTTTTGGGAGAAAGAAAAAAAAAGGAAAAGGTGGAAAAACTTGTAAAATTGTGCAAGTCTCATGCTTCTCTCCCCTCCAGATTTGATGGACATTCTCAAATGCTCTGGAAGTACACCCAGTTCTGGAAGAAACTGTCAGCACACAAACACATTTTAAATGGTATAACTGGGAAAAGAGATCATAGCCCATATGATGAAGGACATCTGCATATGGCCCTAAGGATTGATAGTAACGAGAGTGGGTTTAAAGTGGTGTCTTGCCTCATCAATTCAAGTGTTTGGAGCTATGTAAACAAGCAAACCTCATTGCTTCAGGTGCAGGACAGTCATTTGAACTGTGTTAGGAGAAAAAACACTGTATTGACTTAACTGTTTTCTTTGAACCTGCTCTTTTATATTTTCGATCAATAAATCTAATCCCATCTTTTCCTCAATCACTTAATCTCTTTCTGGGTCAGACTAATAAATTCATAACTGCTTCTACCCTGTAGTCAGGCTGGTAAATTTATAATTGCTTTTATAGTGCTCCACTAAAGCCATCTCCTGAGACCATCCTGTTTTTTCCTGGTTTCATGAGCTTCTTTGACCTAGTGTCATAAAAAATATGGCTTTTCTGGCAATCAATACCTATGTTTCTCTTTTCAGAACAACATAACCACATAATTAGAGTTATTGTCACAGTATAATTAGTGTTATGTGAGTTTGGGTTTTTTTTCATCTGTGAAAAAGGTAGTTCTTAGCAGGAATATTCAGTGTTTTCAGGTATCTGGATGTCTGTCTGGCAAAAGAAACATTTAAGGACATTTTGAAGTATCAAAATTAATCATATTAATAGTGATTGTCACAAATGGTTTCCTGAAAGTCTGGAAAGAATTTATCCCAAATTAAAAACCTTGCTTTATTTATTGTTGACATTACCACAAATAACATTTTCCCCTATGGAGTATAGCTAATGCTCTCATTTTTCCGCCAGGGCTGAAGTCTTTCTACACATAAGTCTCATCTCTTCTAATCTTAGGATTTATTACAGAAGATAATGTCTGGGTTTGATGTCAAATTATCTTTTATCCATTTCTATAAGCACCCAAGTTACTGTCTCCAAACATTACTGTCCTCCACCTGAGCTTGCAAAAGGCAGTAGAATCTGATCGGTTTGGTCAGAAATAGCTCACATGAAGGGATCATGCCTTCATTCCCTACACAGTAACACAAAACTCTGAGTGCCTGTTTTTTATTCTTTGAGTTTATTCTCATTCTTCCTTTTCAGATTCGTTTCTTGAGTGCTGCTTCTATTTCTGCAGTCTTACAATGTATTCTTACTCTTTCCACTATGAATAGGCCTTCAGCCAATTTTGTCTCTTCTAGATTTAGGATAACTTCTAGATTATATTACACCTCTCAATTTCTTACAAACCAATTATATACATACAACATCATGTCAAAGAATCCCTTCTGTTGTTTCAGAGTTGTAGGCAGTTCATTCCTACTTGATCTTAATTTGGTTCTATTTCATCAGTTAAAATTAATGAAGCACATGCTCGTTTTGTCCCTCCCTCAAGCCCCCCTAAAAATGTTTCATTTTATTTTATTTCACCTTGTTTTAACATTATAAACTGCATGTCTTGAGCTTCAAGACAATAGATCCCACAATATCTCAGGTCTTATTTGAAAACAAAATGGCATTCACAATTTTCTCTAGTACAGCAGTCTGTCAGGAACAGAGATTTTCAGCCTTTGTTTCTTACAGCCCATTCAAATGAGTAATTTCATGCAATGGCATGCAACCTCACTGCAAAGCAAAGTCAGGACAGCCCAGCATCCTGTTTTTACTAGCTAGCTCTTTACTGGTTTTTAAGGTGGTTGAACATCTTCCAGTAAACATTAATTTAAGAGGGGCTTATGCTAAAGTCAAGCTTTTTTTTTTTTTTAATGTCATATTTTCCCATTAAAATGAAAACATGAAAATTGAATTTTTCATCTCTCTCTCTTGCATCATGTTTTCCCAGTAAACTACTAGAGAAACAGGCAAACAAGGAGGAGGGCAGAAATGGGTGTGGACAACAAAACAGCTTCTGCAAAATCACAACCGAAAACTTTTGGCTGTATAAGCAACCATTTTCCAGACCTGTGGAATAAAAGAGCTGAATATTCACAACCATTTTCCTCTATTTTTTTACTAGATCTAAGAGCTTTCTCTGGACCTTAGGCAATAAAGAGGCATACTTTATAATCCACTATATTAGTTAATTCTCATTTGCTTATAAACAGTTTAATTTATAATAAGGTTTATCCCTCAGCCTTTCTAAATGCAAATGATATTTGTTATATAAGAAGAGCTCATGCTGCAGTCAAAATGGCCTGAAAGACAGACCAGGTATGATTATAAAGTTACTGCATTTTCGCTGGAAATGGTTAATGTCTGGAAATTCAAGAATAGATTTTCTCAAGAAAATCAGCTCATTCCTAGGTCTGTGACAAAGATATATATTTTCATTTTTAAAAAAACTTTTTTGACTAAATGGATGTGACCTTGGTAAGAGATTTAGAAAGAAAATGTGGTAAAACCAAACCAAGCCAGCAATTGCAGGGCACTGCGACTGTGTCCTGGTGTCATGGCTTCAGCTGGGATAACGTTGACTTTTTCTTACTAGCAGCTGGTACAATGCTGCAGTTTTGGATTTGGGATAAGAAATACTGTTGATAGCACGCTGGCATTTTTAGTTGTCACTAGGCAGTTAATGCCTTTATTGCTCTTGGTTTCACCCCACCAGCAAGGGGGCTGGGAGGGCACAAGGAGCTGGGAGGGGACACAGCCAGGACAGCTGACCCCAACTGACCAAAGGGATATACCGTGCCGTATGATGTCACGTTCAGTATATAAAGCTGGGAGAAGAAGAGGGAAGGTGGGGACATTTATAGTTATAGTGTTTGTCTTCTCAAGTAACTGTTATGTATAATGGAGCCCCGCTTTCCTGGAGATGGCTGAACACCTGCCTGCCCATGGGAAGCAGGGAAGGAATTCCTTGATTTGCTCTGCTTTTGAGTGGGGCTTTTGCTTTACTTTTTAAACTGTCTTTATCTCAACCCACGAGTTTTTTCTCACTCTTAATCTTTCTGTTCTCTCCCCATCTTATCTGGGGAGAGTGAGCATGAGGCCGCATGGTCCTAGTTGTCTGGTTAAACCATGACACCTGAAAAGTGGAGAAGGGCGCTGAGTTCCTCAAGTCAGCTGCTGGCCTGGAAGGAGGATAATGATGTCAGTGAGATGTGCTGCCTAAACCAATAAGCTGTCTTGAGAACTAGGGCAAATTAGCCCACGGTCAGCACTGTTCTCACTCCTCTACCCCTTGGGACTGGTGCTAGCACCTGCAGAACATTGTCCTGTGGAGTACAGATGCACTACTTAACTTGCAGCTGTCTTGGAAATGCTAACACGATGTTTTTCTGGACTGGGTAGAGATGCATCAACCTACCTTTAGATCTGTCCACCTTTTTAAACATAGATATATGTTTAGCCCTTATTGAGCCATCTCACTTGAATTCCAGAACCTTGATGTGATACTATAACTCTCATAAAGTCCTAGTTCACTTGAAATTTTACGTACATTTCTGATGGTTAACATTCTTTTCAGCAAGTGTATCAGTTGAAAAATTAATGTTAAACCAGAAAGACACAGGCCAAAAGGTACAGACTTTGTAGCTCAGGCAAAATACTTCAACCAACTCTGTGTTCCTCCTGACAAACACACACTTCTTGGCAATATTTATACCTTTTCTTAAATTTTATGTTTTGGCTAAGAAGGAAAATGCATTTGTGTTTGGAAATCAGAATATATCTGGCACAAAGAGCAGTAGCTCTAGCCCACCCAAGTTCTCCTTGATCTTCTTAAGGATCCAGTCTCTGTTCCTTAACACAACCATGACAAGATCAAATGAGCTAAATAAATTTATATAAAGATATATTTACATAACTGTCTACCAACTACAGCATCTCCAGTTTCTAGAAATAACTCTATCTCAATAAGCAATGTGAAACTCTACAACTACAAAAATGTAAAAGCAGTTATTATATGTGATAATGCAGGTACTCTGCCAGGTTCCTTGCAAGGTTTCACATAGTCCAGGCTGCTTTGCAAGTGTCCTCAGCCAGGAAGTCATTGTCCACTGTTGCGTATAGCCTGTCAATAATTGTCATTTTTTGATCTCCCCCTTGGCTCACAGATTGCTATAGTGAGGGACTGAGGATGCACAAGTGATTTCTCTTCTGCAGCCAGTCTCCTTCACAAGGCAAAAGGACTGTAAGGAAGTTCTGGGGTAGCTGCTGAGTGCCTGTATGTTCACTGTATCTGTATGTCCACTCCTACGTATCAATTCAGTGTCCCAGGCTCTGTGTAAGCTCTCTTCCAAAGAAAGAATGAGTCTAGAGTGTTTTTCCTATCTGCTTTTTCTACTTGTTAAGTTGTAGCAGCTCCTTATCCTGTAGTTTAGCATAATTGTGTGTGATCCTGGTTTTCTGCCTTGCCACTTAAAAATCCAGCTTGCACTTTTGTTGTGGTGCTCTCCTCAAGGCATCAGACACTTATTGATTGACCCTATTCATATATCTGGATTCGTTCTGTCTTCCAAAGGAAAAACAGTCTGTAAATGAAAACAGTGTTTCTTGGAAAGAGGAAGAGTAGACAAGAAAGTGACAGCTATCTAGGACAGTACATTCAAAAAAGTCTGACATAATCGCACAAAGAGAAAACACTCTGTTTTTTTCTTTTTTCCCTAGTCGCCTGTACATTTCCCATACAATTAGAGTGCTCTGTGCTCCCTCCCACTAGCATGGCATAAAATGGACTACAGGTCTGAGAGATGGAGTTATTTAAAACCTCTGAGCTTGAAAGTTCGGTTTGTTCTTTTTTGAAAACCACATTTTTCAAGAAAGATGGAGAATGTTCCGTTCTTACGATAAAGACAGCAGTCAAGAGGAGTATCTGCTTCCATCCGCTGAACTTTCCTTGTCTGATGAAGAAGCACAAGCCACAGTGAGTCCGAACAAATTCAGAAAGATAAACTATTCTTCACTCTTTTATAATAGACTATCCTCTGGCTTTAGCATATGGCCAGGATATCACACAGAACAGCAGTTTCTTATTATAGATTAGGAACAGCACTGAGCCAACTGCAGTTTCAAATCCATCTGCCCATACAAAAATTGTTTCTCACTGGGATCTTCCTTCTAATGCTGAATTATTTCTGCCCACAAACCCCTTCTTCCCAAATGACTTAGAAAACAATGCGCTTATTTACAAATATAATTAAATGTAACAGAGAGCTCCCCCTACCCAGTGTCCCTGCAGTGGCCTTGCATTAAGCACAAGGCCCACAGCCCTCTCAGATCCTGTTGGGATAACTTTATAATGTGTATTGCTATTGTGTTGATTCAGTACTCTGTGAATATCCATATGCAGTCTTTCTCCTGCAATCAGATTTGTCAGAGCAGACTGTAGTATCTATGCAGAGCCCCGCCGTAGTCTGCACATTCGGCATCTTTGCGAAGATCTGCAGCCTTGCCTAGATCTGCATCCACTGGGCCATTTCCTAGTTTTCCATTGTTCCCTGTCCAAGAGTTCTCTTTCTAAGGAAAGAAAACAAAACAACTTTGTATTAGTTTTTTCTTGGGGCTGTTTCTCCCCCTCCCAGTCTTTTTCCTCCTTCATATTTTACTGCCTATTATTTTTCCCAGCTTCCCTGTTATTCTTCCCAGCCAGCTGATTTCCTTACTCAAAATTCTTTTTTGCATAATAATAAAAAAAAAATAAAACCACCATCTTTTCAATCTTGTTTAATCCTTATCAGCTCAAAACTAACTACATTTGCATCCAACAGAAACTGAGGACTGCAATTTGTCCTCAGTTGAAATGTTCTTTCCCCAAATTGCTTGATGAAAATGTTACCCGTATTTGAAAAAGGGAATGAGGGTGTGGGATTAGGCAGCTTAACACAAGTGCTTTCTCTGTTGAATTTTTGAATTCAACAGCGCAGATCAGGCACTGCGCTGCAGCGTGCTTCCCAAAACTCACAGGAGTCCAGCTCTCATCTCTCTTGTCTTAGCTGTGTATTGTTTTAACTCCTCCACTGTGAGGTTACTCTAATAAAAAAATGGGATGACAGATCAGAGAATCAAGTCTATATTTATTGTATTTTTGCAAAACCATATCTTTTTCTAACTCAATTCAAACAAAACATTCAGAATTGTTTCTAGCTCTTCTACCAAATTATTCTCTTCAATTTAGAGCCTGCTGTTGAAGTGCAGAAGTAGGATACTTTGAATACAGCTCAGCCACTTCTGTGATTCTGCAGCATTTCAGTGAAATGGTACCTCACTCCCAGAATGGAGAAAAGCCTTTTAGACAGGCAAAAATGGAGCTGTGTAAGCCGAAGTGGCTGTGTGGAGTTTCTAAACTCATAAGGAACTAGTGGGAAATTGAGACGGAAATCAAATACTACATTAAGAGGTTAACAGCCTACGTAAATCACAGCTGATCATCACCCAGTTACTCAAGAGTATCTATAAAAAAATCCTCGGACGTTCAAAAAAGAGTTAGAGATGGATCAGGGTCTCAGAGTACTTTTTGGTAATTAAATCATTGTCTAGATACACATTGCAGACACATCAAAGGAGATGTGATTTATGTTTTCCATTAGCTGTTGAAATGGTTCTTGGTCACTGACAGGAAAACTTGTAAGTAAATAAAGGTAAATTGCTGTAGACTGTATCTCACTGTAATAGTGATTTACTTAAGGTTAAATTCTGCTGTTGTGCCAGGAGCTATATAAAACCTCAAAGCTGACCATGCTGACATTCCTTCAGGCAGAAGTTGGCTTCTGGACACCAAGGTGGTAGTGCATGTGCCCTATGTTGCTTCTCTCAAGAAAAACACAAGCAACACATGGCTTCAGGAAGAAACCTGGAAAATGGAGAATTTGATCTATGTTCTTCCCTACTGAATATACTTAGGCCTTTCTCACTCAGTCACATTCAACAAGGTCTTTTTCAGCTATGGATAGCTTCACTAATCCAAAGACAGTCAACTTTGGTATAGCAAATTTAAGTTCTTCAGAACATTCTGGCTTTTCTTTTTAGTTCTTTCTTTTTTGAGTTTTCTTTTTTTTTTTTTTTTTTTTTTTTTTTTTTTTTTTTTTTTTTTTTTTTTTTTTTTTTTTTAAATCTAGGGCTTTTAACTTGGCCCTAGATTAACAAAGCCCTTAACTAGGGCTTTGGAAATTACATTTTGATGAAAAATATTAACTAAAAGAATTATTAAATTTTAAATTTTCTCCATATTGGGAACATGTCCAGAGACATTTGACAAAGCATCATGCAAAGCACAAGACAACTGAGTACTGCAGAGGAGTTACTACCTTCTCTGGGATGGTTCTCCTTTCAGATTTAATGTGTTGTTCTCAGCCTTTGTCATCTTGGCCTAAGTAATTAGCAGACATTTTCCAAAGAGATAGCTCTTCTGAGACTGGAAGACATTTTTCTATGGCTCCTACCCCTCTCTGTAAGAACTGACATGTCAAGGGTTCATGGTAATTACCCAGATCTAAACTACACTCCAAAAAAAAAAGTAACAAAGAAAAATGTCCCAGGCTTCCCACTTTCCTATCAAAACAGCTGAAAACATCATAATTTTAGTGTCACTTCCTAAAGAAATGAGGGTAAACAATCACGTTGCCTGTGTGCTGTATGTCAGTCCATCCTTTCCCCTAGTAACTACTTATTGCAGTTACCTACGTTAAAGAAAACTGATTTAGGGGAAAAGGCCACAGAGATACTTTATTCCTACGAATGTGAGAAAATAGGCAGTCCTTAAATTGGTGTGGGTGATGCTCAGCGCGTCAGTATTGAGACATACGTTACTTAATGTATTTACTGTGAGGAGTTATATAACATAAAGAGTGGATTAGAGAAATTTGACATTGAGAACCTTCCACAGCTAAACCAGCTGAAAATATACATAGATATGTACACGCACGGCAATTAGCAGATTTAACTCAAGAAGAAAGGTAGGTAGATGGATTCAGCAAGGAAGAGATCTGGACCCCCAGCATGCAGGTGGTTAGCTATACAGCCACTGGATTCAGCTGGGAGCAGCTTTCAGGAGGTTTCAATCCCGTGATTTATGGAGTGCTGTAGTCTTCTACGCTGCACTTAGAGAGTTTTAAAAGAAAGGTCAGGGCAGCCACATACTTAGGAAAAACAGGGTGAAACAAAGAGACAATAGGTAAAAGTTCTTACCCCAAAACTTGCTGACATGGACCCTCCTATATTTCAGAGTCACAACACGATTGAAGTGGGAAGCCACCTCTGCAGACCATCTGGTCCAAATCCCCTGCTCAAGCAGAGCCACTTAGAGCAGGATGCCCAGGACCATGTCCAGACAGGTTTTGAATATCTGCAAGGATAGAGACTCCACAACCTTTCTGGACAACCTGTTCCAGTGTCTGAACTAGAGGAGTTACTTTTTCAGTTATATACAGATTTTTAAAAATATATCCAAGCTTTCTCCACAATGTTGATATAAGGAGGTTTGTGGCTTGTTTTCAATAATTCAGGGTACACAGAACCATACTCTACAAATCCAGTTTAACCTGGCTGGTGATACTACAACCATTTGGACCAGCTTTTCAGTGTTTTCTGTCAAATTTACTCAATTATATACCTTTTGCCACATATCTAGCCAACTAGTAATTTTTTAGACACTTATCTTTTTCCTTTGTGATTAAATCCAGCCATTAATAAAAGATTTGCCAGAATAAACAGTGACCAATTACTGATCTGGACAAAAGCTAACAAGAACTTTTCTGAAACAGCTAGAACTGGGGAACTGTAAATGTCAGTCTTCCGCAATACAACGATAATTACATCCAGCAAGATATGTACTCTTGCCCATTTGTTTTAATGGGAGGTTTGAAAGAGAGCAAAGCATATGCTTTTCATCTAGGTTCTTACATTCCCTGTATGCTTTCTTTCCTTCATTTTCCTTCTTTTGGTGGACTTTCTGAGCAGGAGGCAGCTCACCCTCTGCCTCACTGGCTGCAGTGCTGGCACTGCGTGAGGGAAGCCCTCCACTCCAACATCTTCCCAGCCTGACTCCAGCTCTGTTTTGTCTTTTCTTCTTTGTGTCTCTAAGCATTCATAATACCTCTTACTCCTGGGGCTATCTACATGTTCTGGTTGCTTGGAAACCATTTTTGAATGGCTACATAGGATTTAGTAAAACTTGTCTTTGATAATTCTCCCACCCCCTTTCTCGTAGTGGAGTACTGTTTTAAGTACTACAAGTAATTCTCTTAACGTTCATTCTCATTATCTTTAATGTGGTTATTAGGTTGTTCTCTGTTCTTACAAACACCGCACTTACTTAGTTTTTTTTTACTTTCCTTTTCTTTCATCTTTATCCTCCAATGTAACTTTTAGTACCACAACTCTGTAATGTCCTTCTAATGCAATGCAACTGAAAAAGTCATCACAGCCAGAGCCCGGGAAGCAGGCTTTGTCTGGAGGTACAATGAAAAAAATTTGCAAAGAGGCTCTACTCCTGAAAATGTCACGAGAGGGTAAATAAGACCTGTTTCCTTCATCCACGTTAACTTGATTCTGCTGTTGAATGAGAAGGAACTCAGGACCCTCCCTGGCTCTCCTAAAGCTAGGAAAGAAGGAGCGTGATGAGGTCTTACCTGATTAACGCCTGTCTGTAGAAAGATCAAAGGCTAGAATAGGTAGCAGACCCACTGCAAGAGCCAAAATGAGGGCAGAAAAAAAGCTCTTTTTCCTTCCAGTGACTTAACTGGGCAAAGTATAATTCACCAATTATCTTTCTAGGTACAGGATGTTTTTTATGAACAACAGATGTTTTCTATGTATTGTTTATCAATATTCTGATATGGAATAACCATATGTATAACATAGGATCTTGTAATATACCTTACTAAATCCATGGACAGAATTAATATTTTCAAAAGGACAACACGCTTATTTCACTCCTTGTGACTCTTTGAGAATCTCAAAACTGAATCTGTACCCACATTTCCTACAATTTTCTGGGTCAAATATAAAATTCTGAATATTCTTTTACTCTACTAGTAGGTTTCTGAGTTTTAGGGACATTCTAGTTGATTGTCTAAAACATTTTTGAAAATTAATCAAATAATTCACTGCAGCCGACTGTCTATTTCCATTCAACTATCACATCTTAAGTAACTTGGATCACAGTAAACTGATTGATAGTTGAACAGGCAAGTATCCATTTAAAATGGCTGTGGCAATGGTTCTGGTTAAGACCAAGATCAGTGACTATCATTGGTTCTGTTGAAGGAATCCCGTCTTCATTTGTCCCTTGCGTTCCTTCCTTATCATCCTAGCCTGGAGCCTGACCTTTCCCTGCATCCTGGCACAGGTCATTCTCTGACACTACATAGTTACAAGTGCTGAAGGGTCTGTAGACACACAGACCTGCGTGAAGGTGCATGAAACATGTGGTTGTACTGTGTGTTAGTGCAAGCCAGGGTTAGAAACCCCTCTCTTTAATGAGCACCAAATTAGTGCAATAAAGTTAATTATTTTTCTTACAGGTATTTTATAGTACTCCAGAAAAAAAACCTGCTGTGTCAGCTGAAGCTTCAAGATGCTCAGAAGTCAGGTTTAGATCACTTAAAGAATTTAGTTTGAAAATTGAAGCTGTTGGTGCTGAAACCTGGCATGTGTTTGAAGGTGTTCAGTGTGACAACAGAGACCATATCCCCACCTGGAGGCAGCTATGGCTTCAAGTGAAGACACAATGCACAGTCACAAAGGGTCTCCCAGACATCACTTATGCCACCACGTTTTCCATCCTGCAAGCTCTACTTCCATAACCTACAAGAAAATCAGAGAGAATTTGACTCTTCTGTCTTCCCCTGGGAAGTCATATGTGTCTTGCGCTGCAGCTGAAGAGCAGGGAACAGATTAGACCTTGATGGAGGACAGGAGGACAGGAGGAATGTCCTTCACTCTGCTATCTGAACATTTAAATCTCAGAAGCTCTGAAGAGTCCTTATTTCTACCATTCTTCAAGTAATTTTATTGTTGTATCATACCTCTATCTTGATAGTGATGTTTTTAAAGTTAGATATACAATACAGTCAAGGTTTGCTAAGCAGCATAAATTCATCCTTTTAAATTTGTACATAGGCATCAGTCTAGAAGTGGTGAGCTCTTTTCAATAGATCTGAGAAGATTCAATGGTCACTGCCTTATTTTGGCCTAGTCCTAAGATCCTCTTACTTCTCTTACTTTGTCTGCTAACATTTTTAAAAGCAGCCGAATGCTCGTATCTCAGTGTCCCATATGCTGTGGAAGGAGGGAGAGGGGGGGAGAACCATTTATTTTGCTGCCTTTATTCCCATGAGAACGACTAATCACGTGGGAGTAGAACAACAAGTTCTGCTAGGCACACAGAATCTGCTTATGAGACACCTCTGCATACTCTCGAGGTTTCATTAGCTTTAAGTGGATTTTTTCCACTCCTCCAGATCATTGTTATTTCAAAACCAAATTTATTCAAACTAGGGAAAGACACATCTCCTCAAGTATGCCAACTTCAAACTCAAGCACAAAATGTACTGTATGTATTTTTTTTTAAACAGTTCAATGATTAAAATATGCATCAGTTACAAGAATGGGTTTATGGTATACTCTTCCTTTTCACGCTGTAGGGAATGCTAATAATTAGTATGATTTCTGTCATCCTTCTAAGACACTGCTGAACCTGAAATTGTTATGGAGAAATAATTTTTCTATACTGGCTGTCTTGTAAAAATAACCAGTTCTGTGTTTGCTAGATGATCATCTAGGAAGAGAGTAACACAATAGCTACACCCAATGGCAACTTCATTAACTGCTATTTTTCTGAAGAAAACTGCTAGGATTTTCTTAGAATCATAGAATCATCTAGGCTGGAAGAGACCCTCGGGATCATCGAGTCCAACCATCTACCCTACTCTAAAGTTCTCCCCTACACCATATCTCCCAACACCACATCGAAAAGGTTCTTAAACACAGCCAGGGATGGTGACTCAACCACCTCCCTGGGCAGCCTATTCCAATGCCCAACCACTCTCTCTGTGAAGAATTGTTTCCTAATGTCCAGTCTAAACCTACCCTGGCGCAACTTGAACCCATTACCCCTTGTCCTATCATCTGTAACTTGGGAGAAGAGACCGACCCCCGCCTCTCTACACCCTCCTTTCAGGGAGTTGTAGAGAGCAATAAGGTCTCCCCTCAGTCTCCTCTTCCCCAGACTGAACAACCCCAGCTCCCTCAGCCTCTCCTCATAGGGACGTTACTAGGGATGTAACAATGAAGGTCAAACATAAATATTTAGGCCAGTTTTAGCAGTTGCTTTTCTATGAAGATAATTAATTTCTAAATGGTTTTCCACTGAGTAATCTTTCACTTCCATAATTCAAATTTTCCCTGCAATTTATCTTTTAATGCACAGCAGTGCTGTTCTTCTGACTGGTTTATTACCTTCTCCAAGTAGTGCACTTGGACTAGCGTAAAGAATTGAGACACATATTCTTCTCCTTACTGACTTCTCAGGTTTGATATTTTTACTTCTTTGCAGCGATAAAAATAGCTTTCAGATTATGAACCACAGGAGGTGCTGCCATGTCACGTTCTAGATTTGCAACGAAAAGTGAAGGTGATGCCCTGAGATGGTTAAGAGCCATCTCCAGTTCTGTAGGATATCATGTTAGCCTCTGAGGTCATAGGTGCCAATAAACAATTCAAGAAGGGGATGGGGCAAATCTTTTTTACCCAGTTTTGGCTTCTGAATTTTAGTAGAACAGCGATTTTTCTCATTGAGAAGTTAGAAAATTTTGAAGGAAGTCTAAAATTTCCATTTTACTTTATGGAGATTGAAAAACTGACATACTTGCTCTGCAGATACAGGATTATACCTTGAACATAAGTACATTTGGAAGCTTTGCTAATAATTGAATGAGGCAAAGAAAAGCTAAATAAAGGGAAGAAAAAGAAAATCATATTCTGAAGTTTTAAAGTCTACTGTGCCTGGGAAATAATTCTGACATCCCAAATTGGATGTCAAGGTGAGAACTGAGAAATAGGAAGAAATAAAGCAATGACCTTGCAACCAGGGCTTCTGGTGAAAAGTGGAGGCCTTCATTCTATGTCTTTTTTTGCTCTGTGTTTGCACCATGGCTGATTTAAATTTGATAGATTAATTTTCACCTCAGAAACAGTGGCAAAATCTCAATTTTTGGTTAAGTTTCATTACTGGGAATTTAGGGGAAATTCCTATACAAATTAATAAATGAAGGGGGAGAATTTACAGATTTTTATTTTCTTATGGTACTTGAACTTGGATTTTTATAGTGTATAGATGTATTTTCCAGTGACATTCCCCACTGTTGTAAGAAAAAAGTGATTGCTTCCACTTCCCTGCTGCCCTGAGCAGTTCTGTTGCATGCCATGTTGCTTATACTTTCACAAAAAACAACTGTGATGTTTCTTCTAGACATATAAGAAGAATTGATTGTCCTCTGGAGGAGCAAAGACTCCAAGGATTTAAAAAATACAAATTCAGAGAAGGTGCAAGGGGATCTTTGGTACGGGATCAGTTAAGAGGAGGGGAGCACTCTGTCCATAAGAGCCATCTGCCTCCGTTGGAGCAAACGTCCATCCCCAGCACAAGGTCCATATTTGAGTACTGCCTTCACAGTATAGCCATCACCCAAAACTCACAAATTACCATCCTTCCACTTTTCAACATTAGCAGGAAAGGAATAAAACTACAAAAGCCGATTTGCTTCTCCCATTGCATGGCTTTCGGAAGAACCCTGTGAGATGCCAAAAAACCCAATATGACACACAATCAATGAGCACAAGTCATCATTCAAATACACCAATATGTTTCATGAGCTTCACCTGAATAGACTTAGAGGAGCAGCAAAGCCTCTCATAAAATCATGTGGGTCTTTTTTTCCTCTGAATATCTCCCCTTCATCATTGCCTACGGAAACAGGATGCCCTCACTGATACAAGGCATTCACTCAACTCTGCCTTGCAGGGGATCTTTCCACACCCAGCCTACTGTTTTTGTTCAAAGGCTGGGACTGCTCTTCACTATCACAGCTGGAAATTCAACACAGCTGAAAATTCGTCAGGTAGAAAACTAAAGTCCAAAGTTAATTGCTTATTAGCAAAAATGTTTTTAGTGAGAACCTTGTAGATTGTATTATCCAACCATATGTAAGAGCCTCCCAGATCATATTTCTCAAACAAAGTTCTGCTAAAACTAGTTATGCTGATTACAATTTGCTTTAAGGACAGGTAAAGGTTTATGGAAGGATGCCAGCATATCTATTGCTGAAATATATGCATCAAAGCATCCAATGACAGACAAAAATGCAGCTGAAAGATCCCAGATATAAAAGGGTGTCATCAGAAATCCCTGCTGGAACATGGAAACCACAGAGCAAACAGGGTTTTAATTTGCCTGCATACAGCAAAACACTTAATTACACAGAAAAATCCCTGCAAAGGCAGGTTTATCCTTGAGCTTTATCACCAGGGTTAGCAGAAACCTTGGCAAGATTGGCTGCTCCTCACACAGCAATGTCAGTTTGGCTGAGCACGCGTGTGTTCCTCATGTGGGGAAAGGTCTTCTTAACAGCGTTTGCCATTTATCAAGAAAAATGGGAAGAGGCTCTGATGGGACCAATAATGCAACTATGCCTCTGTCTTAAATTCAGAGTAGTCAGGTATTACCTTGTCACTGACCTGGCAAGCACAAGTGGGCTTCAGGCTCTTTCAGATCCTCAATACTGGCACTCATGAAAAAAAAAAAAAAAAAAATACAACACAGGTTTAATAACGTGAGATCAGCCACGGCAAAAATTGTAAAACATTTAGAAACATCGCGTGCTTTCTCATAGTTCAGGAAGTAGGAGTCCAAATCAGGTTTCTAAATATAGTCATTAAAAAAAAAAAAAAAAAAAGCAAAAAAAAAAAAAGCATCTTTTAAAGGGGAGGTGACAGAATTTTCATTTAAGCTCAGTCATCCAAGATGATACTTATCTTCCCAATAAAGATGTTGATGTCTAAAGAGCAAAATGACTTCAACATCCAAAAGAACAGAAAGGACTCCGAGCTCACCATGTCAAGGTTTCCCAGCAAAGACATGGCAGTGCTAAGTCCCTGTCGTTGGCCTTTTCCTGCTGTAATGGATTAACCCACAGAGGTACTGCATTTAGGGAATTAAGTCTGACGAATCAAAATGTCCTATTTTTGCACTTACTGAAGACAAGGGCAGATTCACCACTGACTCTGAGACAGGAATTCTCTGACTCATCAACCACAAATATCAGTTTATATACGCAGCTGTAGCACAGTGACTGTGACTAGCCTATCTGCTGACTCAGGAAACGAAGCAGCAACGTGAGCAAATGGCAGTCCATGGACATGCCCTGGTTTTATCTCTTTTTCTGCCTTTACATCCTTGCCCACCTCCAGGTTCACTCTAGAAATCAGCGGCACCTCATTTCATTTTGGTTTTGGAAGCCTTCTTGTTTACAGGGTAAAGGTCTTCAGGACAGACTGTGCCCTTTCCACCAACACCTGCCCAACGTATTTGAGGAGTTACCGCTGTATTGCTAAGCCAGGCTGTTGTGCCTAGGTAGGGCAGCACAGGATTTGGGGCACATTGCGTGTGCCCTGCCCACACCAGCCAGCCACATCCCGAGACCAAACATTTCCCCTTGAGTCACAGTGATCCATAGGCATGCAGGGGGCTTGAAAAAACACATGAAGGGACAGCTCCATGCCCTGAATATCCGACAATTTACAGTGGGCTTTACACAGCAAGGATCATGACAGACAGTGGCAAAGTTGGAAAGGATGTAAGAGAACAGAAATTGCAAGCCTGGAGGATACTGAGGTGGGCTTGAAGTTGTACGTCCACTGTGGGAAGGAAGTGTTTGGGAGACCTTGCAAGCACACATGTACAAGATTTTATTTTTCCCCAACATATAACATAGGCTGATTTTGCAGTGCTTCTCACTCAAGGGTAAATTAACATTTCCTTGGTAAAAAATGTAGAGGGTTCACATTTATCCACTTCATTCATTCACTTAAAAGGGTAATTAATTCACAGATACCACCACTTCCTTCAGGCTACTTTTTAGCATGAAACTAATATTGCTGGTGCAGTCAAATAGGCAAAATCATTTCTCTGAACAGTTTTATTTTTAAGGTGGTGGTGGGGAAATTGGCAAAGACCTGAGTCAGCCCCACACATCCCTGCTGGCTGTTCGGTCCGCCTCATTTCATTATTTGCGTTCGTGCCCGGCTGCTGCAGGAGGTAACACCTCGCTTTGTCTGGAAAGCCAGCAAGCATTCAGAACACATTACTCACAGGCTGCAGCTCCTGGCAAAGTCACCTTCATGCCAGAGAACTCGCAGGTAGGGAACACTGCACAGAGACTGCAGCTTGCGAGGAAACTCCCCAAAACCACTTGCCCCAACTCCTGCAATAACCCCTTGGTGTCTACAGGGCAAGATCCTACTCAGGCATAAGTGGTCCCTGAACTGTGCCCTGTTGCTTTTACGGATAAGAAGGACCATTACAGCCTTGGGATTTGATTTGGTGCCTATCACAGAATGCGTCAAAATGCCAACTTCTCCCTAACTGAGGCTACTTTCTCCCTATGCTCCTCCTACAATCAAGGGACAAGGAGGCTCCTGTGGATGGCTATGAATGCAGACACTTTCTGTACCCGATTCATTCAGTCTCCTCTGATTAAAATGAGAACCTAGTGAGATCAGCCCTACAAAGATAACAGCCTTTGCAAAGACTTCTTACACATGCTTTGATGGCTATTACTGAGCTCAACAACTCACTGAACTGGACACTCCGTTCAGAAAGGCATCTGTTCTTGAATTAAAGGCACTACAGATAAGACCATCTGAGGTCCCTGTCTCAGCCAGTCACCCTCACTTTGCTTTCTAGTCCCTGTAGGAAAATCGATACACAAAATATTTTGGAAAAATGGTACTCGCAGTGCCTGGAATCTAAGGGACCAGTTTCAGAGGTTCAGATAAATGAGTCCACCTCAAACAATGCTGAATATATCACTGCTTCACTGTTTTCATTACCCCTTAAATTTTATTTTCTTTTTTACGTGGTAGGAGTTTTTTCTTGACAGCCAGAGAATCATAAGCAAGTAAAATCTCATCTTTGATTAAAAGAGAGAGTCAGAGAGGTTTCTAGCCTGTGTGTCTGTGCAGAGATGCTCATAAACATGAAAAACATGTCCTAGAGTCTCATAAATGTGAAAGTAAGTTAAAAATGCCAATACACTTTAAAAATAAATCTCATGATTTGCAAGCCTTCCTAATCTTCGAGAACTTAAGGTTGCCAACACTGTAAATAACAGTTTCTGGACCAAAATGAAAGACAATTTTTTTTAATTTTAATGCAGAATGATGAAAAAGATAAATAAAGATGATCTGAAACCTCTGTCAAAAAGTTCATAAATAAGATAAACCATTCAGAAGAAAGGTGTCACATTTGAAATGTCTGCTTACACCATAAAACAATCTTTCAGGTCAAGCCTGCAAGGCAGATTAGAAAAGAATAACAAGACATTTCCACCATCTTCCCTGGTAGAAGGAAAGAGAAATATAAAACTTCGTCAGCATATCTCGAAATACTTCCAGCCTTGCAGTCTGCACATTTGAAAGACAAGAATTCAAGATTTGGGCTGCACCTTCAACAAAGTCATCAAGCTAATATCTAGATGAAAATCCTCTTGCAGGCAAGCTGTCTTTGCAACTGATCATTCCTGTTGACAGCCTATATTTCCAGCCCCACTTCACCAGGAGCTCTAGGCTTTCTTTCTCTCAACCCAAACACCAACCCAAACTTTCAACGAACCATGTAGATGGGCTTCTTTCAAACCCCACTTCCACACCCTATTTTGTTTTTACTCTGCCATCTCTGTGCAGACAGGATGTATTGCTTCCATGAAGGGGCTGGGAAAGCAAACTGCAGCATGTCCAGGCTCACCTCCGTATTTCAATCACCCCATGACAGTCACTTGTCATATATCTGACATTGGTCTCTTCCCTGGTACTTATACTGCCATTTTCAGTAGATCTCCTGTGTCTCCTTGAGTAGTCTTCCTGTGTGAGCTCATCCTCCAAGGTTCAATCTCCAGGTGTGTAGGACCAGTTCTAGAAGGTCCCTATTGTTCATCCAGGTGATCAGAGAATTAAGTGCCTCCGTCAAAGCTTTAAGACAGTGGGACTAGCTTAAAAGTACATTTACATAAATATAAACGTCTCATCCTGAGAAGGCAGGCACAGAGGAAGTGTTTCCAAACCCACACTTTATAAGTCATTAATTAGATTCACCGAAAGTCCTGCTTTAGAAGAATAAAAGAATTTTTTTCTCTTTTATTATCACTATTTTATTATTTATGCATCTAGACTGTGTTTTCAGGACTTTTTCCTTGAATAGGGGATTAAAAGGTATTGTGAAATTAACAAAGGTATTCTTAGACATTCACATAACTCCAGGAGCCTGAACTTTAATATTGGCATCATATACTTGGAATGAAACCGTGATTTTCCATAAGTGTGTCTACCATACATGATGATAGATCAGCAATGAAAGAAAGTAGAGAAGGCATTTTCTTCTCAGATGCAAACCACTGATCTTTCAGAAGTTTACTTTAGTTGGCAATACCAATCATGAGAAGGCTCCAGGGAGACCTCATTGTGGTCTTTGGGTACTTAAAGGGGGCCTACAGGAAAGATGGGGACAAAATTTTTAGCAGGGCCTGTTGCAATAAAACAAGGGGTAATGGCTTTAAATTAAAAGAGGAAAGATTTAGAATAGATGCAAGGAAGAAATTTTTTTACAATGAGGGTCCTGAAACACTGGCACATGTTGCCCAGAGAGGTGGTAGATGGCCCCATCCTTGGAAACATTCAAGTTCAGGTTGGACGGGGCTCTAAATGAACTGTTAAGGCCCATGAACCACAATATCAGTTTTCCTGTGGTGCTGTAAAAGGGATTTTACAGCCAAGTTCTGCTGGATGGGCACAAAATTTAGGAAAAAGATCCCTACACTCTGCTTCATGTTAAAGATGGTGAGGAAGGACAGGATCACATCAGGGCCCTCACTGCCCATGAAGGATTTGCTCCATCTTCCATGCGTGTCTCTGGACGAAGAGCTGTGAGACAAAAATGTGTTTGCATTTTTTGAGAGTCAAATGCAGAGACTCTTTAACGACTTTTACCTCGCCCCCAATAGCTAAACTGTGTAATTTACATGGTACTTCAGCTGTGACCTCAAATGACTCTGTTCTTTCCTTAACCACCACTGATGCCATCTCAGCAGACGAGCGCAGCAACAGCAACATCTAGTGGCAAGTGAGATGGTGGCTCCACCAGAGCTGAAACCAATTAGTAGGATACAAACCAGACACAGATGTACATGAACAGAAAGTAGCAACAGAAAACTTATTCTGTAATATTTTGTATTTTAAAATTATCTCATTTTACATGCATATATAATATATAGAATATGTATATCTCAAATATAAACTATACTTAAATCTTCTTTTGCTTCACGTGACTAACACTGTGTCATTACTTCAACTGACGATGACAATATATTTATATCTTACTTAGAACTCTTAGATTTTAAACATGCAAAAACATAACAGAATTTCAAGGCAATTATATATGTAGCTATGGTTTTGTTAGGCATTCAGGCAGTGCAAAGTATGATGCTTTAAGCACGAGAGAAACATTCGATGCACAATACAACATTCGGGACTACTGCAAGTCCAGGAGTGTACCTTGTTTTGTCTCTGCAAGGTTCATAACAATTCAGTATTTTTTTTCTCTTTTTACCTTCTGGCACTAGTCATGTGTTGAGTATGTCAGACACTCATTATTCAAGATAGACGATTTTATAGTTAAAACATGGATCTAACTTACATCTCCTCTTTACCATTGTACTGGGTCTGACTGGATTAACCCATGCCGTACTGTTGTCATGGTTTTACCCCACTCAGCAGCTAGGACCACCCAGACACTCACTCACCCCCCCTAGTTGGGATGGAGAGAGAATCAGAAGAGTAAAAGGGAGGGGAAAATCATGGGCAGTAAAGGCAGTTTAATAGATAAAGCAAAAGCCATGCACGCAAGCAGAGCAAAACAAGGAATTCATTCCCTGCTTCCCATCAGCAGGCAGGTGTTCAGCCATCCCCAGGAAAGCAGGGCTCCATCAAGCGTAACAGTTACTTGGGAAGACAAATGCCATTACCCTGAACAGCCTCCCCCACCCCTCCCCTTCCTTCTTCTCCCACGACTTTATTGCTGACCATGACATCACATGGTATGGAACATCCCTTGGGTCAGCTGTCCTGGCTGTGTCCCTTCACAACTTCTTGTGCACCCTCTCTGGTGGGGTGGTGTGAGAAGCAGAAAAGGCCTTGACTCTGTGTAGGCACCGCTCAGCAATAACTAAAACATCTCTATGTTATTAACTGTTATTAATAATGTTTCCAGCACAAATCTAAAACATAGCCCCATACTAGCTACTATGAAGAAAATTAGCTCTATCCCAGCCAAACCCAGCACAGCTATGTTTTAGGCTTGTGAACGAAACAGTGTTGATAGCACAGGGACATTTTAACTGTTGCAGAGCAGTGCTTACACACCATCAGAGCCTTACCTGTTTCTAACTTTGCCTCCACACTGAGAAGGCTGGTGGTGAGCAAAAGGCTGGGAGAGGACACAGCCGGCACAGCTGACCCAAACTGACCAGAGGGATACCCCGTACCATGAAACTTCATGCTTAGTAGTAAAAGCAGGGAGTAGTCTTTCCAAGGCAGCTGCTGCGCAGACAATTGCTGGCCGTCAGTCTGCTGGTGGGAGATGGTGATTGCCTTTGCACCACTTGTTTTGTTGTTTTTTTCCCTGCCTCTTTCTTTATTGTGATCCATGAGCTCTTTCTTGCCTTTGTTTATTCAATTCTCTCTCCCACCCTGCTGTGGGAAGGGAATGAGTGTGCAGTGGGTGCTTGCTTGATTTCTGGTCAGGGTCAACGCACCACAACCAGGTATACTTTACTTCCTAACCTGTTTTAAATATGCACATTACATTGTGTCCAGAACTACCAAGTGTGATAATTCTCACCTAGATCCTGGAAAAAAATAAGGGAAGGACTCTCCTTCATGAACAGGAAAATGTATCAATTTAAAACCTGTGAGGCAATATCTGTTATTGATAGAGATAGATGACTATATGCAGTTAGACAGAGACAGCCATTCTAATACCTATCTCTGTATAGTCAAACAAAATTAACAGACTGCTGTTATCATCTTGCCTTCCAGAGGACTCAGATCTCTCCTTGACCATCCCAAAATGTGCACTGTAGAAATGTTTCAAGACAGAGCTTCTTGGGGTTTCTATACTTTATTTGCAGCTGCATATAGACATAATATTCTAAATACAGTATCAGATAATGCCCTATTCAACAAGTCTGAAGTGATGGCTGAAATAAAATCATCTGCATGCTGTGCATTGAGTTCTATTCCATCCAAAGACCCTGAGCTGAAAGGTGGCCAACACTTCTGAAAGATGGTTTGGGGAATAGTCTGTAAAGCCTGTATCTGGATAGTACCATTCGACTGTCTTTGCACTTTGCAGCAGTTCAGAAGAGATGGATCTATTTGTCTCCCAGAGCCCTAATTCTTCCAGCTTTCCCCCTGCAGTCACAAGGGTTCGCAGCTGCACTAAAACATTAGAGCTAGGCACTGGCAGAGGAGAACTTTCTTCGAATGAAGCTCCAGCTTGAACTGAAACAATACGTCAAAACACCCAAGTCTTTAGCTGAAGGAAAGCATGATGAATTTGAACATTGCCGTGTTGTGCACTCATAAGTGTGGCATGTCAAAACTAAGGTAGTTTCTTCTTCCATGACTTGGAAAACAGGCCTTGACAAGGAAAAAATCCCTACTTCTTATGCTAGTTTTACACTTACGCCCAGATAAGAAACTAAACCAGTTGCTGCAGCATGAACTAGCATTCAAGCCACGTGCACAGATACTAATTTCCCACCACCTCCTCCAAATGCTTCCTGTGCCAGGCATCTGGGCTATTGCAAGCTGTACTTCGCCAAATGATTTAAAGAAATAGCAGATGGCAAGTGGCAGAGAGTTCCCTGATGGATAATTAGATCCTCCACTACTTCCCCTGTGCTTCACAGCTGCTATTCCCTGGGCTCTCAAAAGTGTTACCAGTGCAGAAGCATCACCATCCTCCCAACAGTCATCACACTAGGCTCTGAAGTTCTCTTTTTCACAAGTTACTCTATATTCTAAAGGAAATACAGCATCATTTTTTTTTATACCAACTTCCCCTAGACCTTTCTGGTGTCTTGGCTTCTGCATGGACCTGTTCCTCGACACTGCCTTGCCCTTGAATTGATCACTTACCCACCAAAGCTGCCATCCCCCAAAATTATCACAAGAAAAGCCAATCTGGACTTGTGTTTCCCCAAGTCCATTTCCTCATGCGTGACACTCCTTCCATGAAGAACTTTTTCCATGGATAAGATGATCCACAGCAAAAAGCCACCTGGCCTGTCTGTCCAGTACCTGGTTAGAGAAAAACTGTCTTCAGGAGTGAGCAAGTTTCCTTCTGAAATCTGGTATTTATAGGCTATTTACATCCAGAAATCCAGTACTTAAATCCTAAGGAGGATATGGAAGGAGTATTTTTACTCTAATAACAAATCATACTGCTGACCCGGTAAGTGTCCAGGTCTTTTATGAATGCTGCTCAATACCCTGCACTTATGTGTGTCAAAGACTGTAGAAAAGGGAGGAGAAATATTTAATTTTCTAGCATTCTTTTTTTTTCATTTCCCACATCAACTTTCATTGGCTGCCCCTATATTCATTTAGAATGGATTATCCTTTAGAAAGGAATTACAGGTTCAAAAGTGACCAGTCACGAGGAGTTAGGATTTATTCTGTGCTACATCAGTCCCCAGGGAACATGAGGGAACATTTCGCTACAGTGAAATTTCATTTTGCAGAGAGCAAACAGTACAAATTAAAATTCATCTTTGTCAGCTACTGTGTTAAACTTGGAAAGAATGGAGAAAAAACCTGAAGCAGAAACTGTTAACAGATCAGTAAGTATAAACTCTCCCTGACACATTTCTTTCAAGGCTAATTTCTTGTGGAACAGGTGGTAATTTATTTTTTCTGTACTCAGATGTACAATCTGTACGTGCTCAACAGTCAATGATTCTTCTGAGAATGCATCCGCTTACAAATGAATTGACCGCCTTGACTAAAAACTAAATTCATGGCTTATCTCGTTTACCTGCTTATGTACGCAAGAGGGCAGAAGAAAGAATTATTTCCTCCCTAAAACTAATACCTATCTCTGTATAGTCAAACAAAATTAACAGACTGCTGTTATCATCTTGCCTTCCAGAGGACTCAGATCTCTCCTTGACCATCCCAAAATGTGCACTGTAGAAATGTTTCAAGACAGAGCTTCTTGGGGTTTCTATACTTTATTTGCAGCTGCATATAGACATAATATTCTAAATACAGTATCAGATAATGCCCTATTCAACAAGTCTGAAGTGATGGCTGAAATAAAATCATCTGCATGCTGTGCATTGAGTTCTATTCCATCCAAAGACCCTGAGCTGAAAGGTGGCCAACACTTCTGAAAGATGGTTTGGGGAATAGTCTGTAAAGCCTGTATCTGGATAGTACCATTCGACTGTCTTTGCACTTTGCAGCAGTTCAGAAGAGATGGATCTATTTGTCTCCCAGAGCCCTAATTCTTCCAGCTTTCCCCCTGCAGTCACAAGGGTTCGCAGCTGCACTAAAACATTAGAGCTAGGCACTGGCAGAGGAGAACTTTCTTCGAATGAAGCTCCAGCTTGAACTGAAACAATACGTCAAAACACCCAAGTCTTTAGCTGAAGGAAAGCATGATGAATTTGAACATTGCCGTGTTGTGCACTCATAAGTGTGGCATGTCAAAACTAAGGTAGTTTCTTCTTCCATGACTTGGAAAACAGGCCTTGACAAGGAAAAAATCCCTACTTCTTATGCTAGTTTTACACTTACGCCCAGATAAGAAACTAAACCAGTTGCTGCAGCATGAACTAGCATTCAAGCCACGTGCACAGATACTAATTTCCCACCACCTCCTCCAAATGCTTCCTGTGCCAGGCATCTGGGCTATTGCAAGCTGTACTTCGCCAAATGATTTAAAGAAATAGCAGATGGCAAGTGGCAGAGAGTTCCCTGATGGATAATTAGATCCTCCACTACTTCCCCTGTGCTTCACAGCTGCTATTCCCTGGGCTCTCAAAAGTGTTACCAGTGCAGAAGCATCACCATCCTCCCAACAGTCATCACACTAGGCTCTGAAGCTCTCTTTTTCACAAGTTACTCTATATTCTAAAGGAAATACAGCATCATTTTTTTTTATACCAACTTCCCCTAGACCTTTCTGGTGTCTTGGCTTCTGCATGGACCTGTTCCTCGACACTGCCTTGCCCTTGAATTGATCACTTACCCACCAAAGCTGCCATCCCCCAAAATTATCACAAGAAAAGCCAATCTGGACTTGTGTTTCCCCAAGTCCATTTCCTCATGCGTGACACTCCTTCCATGAAGAACTTTTTCCATGGATAAGATGATCCACAGCAAAAAGCCACCTGGCCTGTCTGTCCAGTACCTGGTTAGAGAAAAACTGTCTTCAGGAGTGAGCAAGTTTCCTTCTGAAATCTGGTATTTATAGGCTATTTACATCCAGAAATCCAGTACTTAAATCCTAAGGAGGATATGGAAGGAGTATTTTTACTCTAATAACAAATCATACTGCTGACCCGGTAAGTGTCCAGGTCTTTTATGAATGCTGCTCAATACCCTGCACTTATGTGTGTCAAAGACTGTAGAAAAGGGAGGAGAAATATTTAATTTTCTAGCATTCTTTTTTTTTCATTTCCCACATCAACTTTCATTGGCTGCCCCTATATTCATTTAGAATGGATTATCCTTTAGAAAGGAATTACAGGTTCAAAAGTGACCAGTCACGAGGAGTTAGGATTTATTCTGTGCTACATCAGTCCCCAGGGAACATGAGGGAACATTTCGCTACAGTGAAATTTCATTTTGCAGAGAGCAAACAGTACAAATTAAAATTCATCTTTGTCAGCTACTGTGTTAAACTTGGAAAGAATGGAGAAAAAACCTGAAGCAGAAACTGTTAACAGATCAGTAAGTATAAACTCTCCCTGACACATTTCTTTCAAGGCTAATTTCTTGTGGAACAGGTGGTAATTTATTTTTTCTGTACTCAGATGTACAATCTGTACGTGCTCAACAGTCAATGATTCTTCTGAGAATGCATCCGCTTACAAATGAATTGACCGCCTTGACTAAAAACTAAATTCATGGCTTATCTCGTTTACCTGCTTATGTACGCAAGAGGGCAGAAGAAAGAATTATTTCCTCCCTAAAACAGCATCATAGAGTTTTCCAGTCCTCTTGACTTGAATCTCTCCAAAGCCAGCTGCCTCGAGGAGCTTGCTGTACTCTGCTGCTGTTCGCTCTTTTCCTTCTGTCTGGACCAACATATTCATGGAATACAGTTGCGTTTCTAAAGGCCCACTTCTGTCTTCATTCAGAAGTGATTCAACCAGCAGCACTCCACCGCCTGGTTGAATAAAGAGAAATAATGCTCACATGCTGAGCTCTGAGAAGATGAGATACTTTTTCGTTTGAGTTACTAGGACAGATTCTAATCTTTAGTTTCTGGAAGAAGCAGCCCCTACATTAAGTCATATTTCCACATCACAAAAGACAATGAAATAACAAAAGCATCAGAGCCTGCCTTGGCTTGACTACATAGGTACTGATGTACCAGGGCTGAAGGGGAGACTACAGCTGGGATGGAAATTTCCCATTTTCCCCAGCTGAAATCCACAGGAGCTTACTGATTATGCTGAGAGCCCAGCTTTGCAGGTAGCATTTTCAAAGCTGAAAGGTTCAATGTGATACCAAATGGGATTTTTACTATGAGGCATATGCACCTGCCTAACAGCTCAGTGTTACAGCATGTATCTGATGTTTCCTTCTGCTAGTAGTTATTTAAAAACAAAATATCACAAAACATTTGAGTGTTAATCCTTCTGAGAAAATTGCCTCATATAATTGTCTCAGAGAGAAATGCAAGTGTTGGTAGAGACATTAGATAAGCACTCTGTTAGGGTTTATTATCTTGAAAAACGTGAGCTCAGAAAACATTGCAGCTGAACTTGGGGCATGAAGCCCTCGCAAGGTCTCTTCCCTTGGAGAAGGCTGAACCTCAGCAGATGTGTGCAGGCAGCCCTCACAGCCAGACATGCAGACACAGAGTTCAGGACAGCAAAGAGACAAAGGCTAATGAGTGGTAGGTGAACTACGTCACCTCCAGCCTACTGGTGACACTCTTAGTGCCCCACGGGAACAAAAACACTGGGAATCATGACTTTGGCATTTATAGCAGGCAAAAGACCACTGCAGACTACTCTTCCTTGGTTTCCTCTTTCCACAGTTGGAAAGATGGGAAATGAAAAACAGAGCCAGGTGGTGGGGAAGCAGTAATGCCTGGCGGCTCCCATGAACCCTGGCAGTGCTGGGACAGCGGTGTAAGAGGCTGCAGACAGTCTCTCAACCGAATGGCACTGACTGAAGGTCAGCAGGGAAAAAACCTGGCACCAGAAGTAAGTAGCAAGCATGTCAAGAAAAAATGTCAAACCTGCCATGTATGCAAGAGGATAAGCCACTACTCAGACAAATTAAACTCTGCAGAGAAAATCATTGAGTGTCCTAATGCTCTCACCACTCTCACATTTCTCTTTTTAACTGAACCAAGACAGTAAAATGCTCCTTTATTGCTGCCAAGATTCTGAGATATGTTCTGCTTTCTGTTGCTGTACCCTCCATATAACATAGGAGTTATTTTTCTTTTCAGAGCTTGTAAAAGATGACAGTTCAGAGGGTCGTTAAAGAAGATCTACTGATGCTCACCTCCCAGGTCACAGACCTGCCGAAAAGGGGAAAAGTCAAATGCAGCCAGAACACCTCTACCACATTTACCCCCTATTGAGTTCTGGCCAGACATGAATTTCAGTAAGTCTCTTCAGCATTTCAGCATTAGTTTAATATGACACATTGATTTTTATATCCTTATTATATTGTGGAGACCAAAATTGCACACACTACTCAAGGTGAGGCTGCACCAATGCTGAGTATAGTGGGACAATCACTTCTTTCATCAGGTTAGCTGTACTGTGCTTAATACACCCCATGATACAGTTAGCCATTTTGGACACCAGGGCAAATTGTTAACTCATATTGAGTTTACCATCAACCAAAACCCTCAGATCCCTTTCTGCAAGGCTGCACTCAAGCCTCTTGTACCCTAGTCTTTAAGTACATCCAGGATTACACCTTCTCAGGTGCAGAATCTGGGTTTTGTCCTTGTTAAATTTCATACAATTGGTGATTGCCCAGTACTCTATTCTATCAAGATCTCTCTGTAAGGCCTCTGCACCCTCGAGGAAATCAATGGTATCGTCAGCAACCTAATTAGGTATTGTCGGCAAATTATTTGGTAACATCCATGAGAAGGAAGACTCTCCTATCTTCAGTAAGAATATAGTAGACATTGCTTCTTAAAAGCATGATGTGAATGTGAATTTTGAAAGCACTGTAGATTGCAAGTGAGGAAAATTAAAATTGAAATTGAATAGAGGAGTTTTATGCAAACTCACACACAGGGAAACAGCATCAACAAACATTAAGGAAATTGAAACTACTGCCTGTCTGCCTCAATGATATGCTGTCTGGTTGGTAGAGTCATTACAACACACTCTGTATTCGAAGTTGCTTCCACCTGAAGAGACATAATATAAAAATGTTATCAAACTTAGCCTGCAGCATGGTAAATTTCGGGAGAGATGAAGATATTTGAAAAATTTTGTTCTTTGTATGGTATGACAGTGGAATAAAAAGGCAACTGAAGTTTCTCAGACTCCAAAAATGAAAAGTGGGAAGAAATCCCACCACCAAAGGAACCTTCCACATATGAAGCAGTCAGACATCAAGCCATTAGCTATAAACCCCTGAGTTTTCAAAACTTTGTGTAGAGATAAGGTCTACTCTTGTAAGCCTCCAAATGTCAGAGGGTCTCAATAAATGCTAGGTCTGTCCTGAGGGCTAGGTCTGCTTTAGTTGTTTTGTTTTCTTTCCTTTTAGATTTCTATCATCATGTCTATTTCAAGTTTAAAGTTAGTGTAATATTAAGATGCTTTATTACGAACTATTTTATTCTCAGACACATTAGTTGACATCCTTGAACATTCCAGTTCTAGACATCTATCCAAGACTGAGTGATATTTCTTACCTTTGAGACTAAAAAGCCACTGTTGTATTGCAAAATGGTTTGAGGATAGTCAAAGTCTTCCGTGGAACCCATCTTCTTTCTGGACTGAGGCACGGATTCTCTGCCCTCTTAATTTAAATAAGCTTCTTTCCACCAGGCCCAGACCACACCAGCTGATCCACTTAATCTTATTGTTTCTGAGAAGCACCCTGGTTACAAAACACGTTAGCTAACTCATTTGGCTTCAGTGGGTCTTTCTACCATGTTCAGCTCTTACTTTGGCTCTTCCATCATGAAGTACAAGGCTAAAGAAGCAGTGCAGATTAAAGCTTGTATTGTCAGTTCAGCAGTTGGTTAACAGGCTGGTACTTCAGGAGCACTTGAAAGCTTGTAACAAGCAAAACAGAAATCAGTGCAGAACAGCATCAAGAACCTGAACTCAGTGTGATGCACCAGGAATTCATGAACCAAAGCAGAGTCTTACTCAGGGCTTGTTTAAAAGCAGCTCTACTTCATCAGGCTGGCATTTTGATGTTGGAAGACTTCCCAAAAAGAAACAGATAGATAGAGTTTAATAATAAGAAAAGACAATCTGTATTGATCAGGCAAAAGCCTGGACAACTGGTTTCAAGAACACAGCTGCATTCATAATGGTAACTTTCCTCTGCTACTCCCACCTCAAGTATAGTACACAAGCTCAGTTTCTATTTAGGAACTTCCATCTGCACGCGCACCAAGCACAATTCTGCAAAGTTAATTTATCTCAACAAATCTAGACCCATTTTCACTGATCATGCTACAACTTCTTCAGATCATCACATCCATTCAAAAGATTCTATGGGAAGTTCTATGGGAAAAGAAAACTCAAGAACTTTTCACTAAGTCTGTCTTTTAATGTAATGTCAAAAGAGTGGAGATCACTAGTAATTATTTTCACCATACAATTCCTTGGGCCACTAGCTTTTATATGACAACAGTCATCCACAGAATTGCAGGGAAGACCTAGTCTGAGGGTGAGAAGTCCTTGATTAGGCACTTGGCTGGCAGGTGGAGAGTGCTGGTGAGGGTATCTGGTGCCACCAAACCATTATCCCTTCATGCTGTACTACACACAGCCCAGTTTCAAGGCCAGCACTCCTGAGCATCCCATCCAGAACACATAGAGTTCACTTTGCAGCTGCCACAGGGTATATGTGACTAGCTTAGCTAATGATAAAAATAGAGTCCCAAACAGGCAGCCACAGTCCTGCAAAAGTTTTAACCTACACCTATGGCAAAGCATTTGGTTGAGCTAATCTACAGGAGATGTGTAGGGAAGATAAGGCATGCGAGGGGATACCAGGTCAAATGGATTTTCTGCACTGTGATTAAAGACAGAATGGTGCATACAATTTCAAAAAAAGCCTCAAAAGCACAGTACCAGATGAATTATAAAAAATTGAGGTACACTTCCTTTTAATAATAAGAAAAAATACTTACACATGTGAGAATACAAGGACCAGAGGGATCCATTCTGCACACTCGGTTCTGGACAAGTTCAACTAGTGAGTAGTTGGGGTTCATTGCTGCTTTGTATTCTCCCTACAGACATCTCTGCAATGTGCTCAACCATGGGCAGCTGCACAAGTCTGTTATGCAGCTCTACATGTTTTCAAATTGTGCTGTAAAATCCCTTCTACCCACCTGTTGAGGTTGCATTTATCTGTAACTGATCATCTGTGACTTCGGTTTATACCCCCGGGCCCTCTGGTATCACCCTGTGCTTGAGCTTCAGGGGCCTTGGACAAAATTGAGCTGCAGGGTTTAGAAGCACTCAGGATGTGACTTCTTGATATCTTATGTTTCATTAGCAAAATTAGTCAAGCATTCGCCTCTGTTCTACAGCTGTTGAATAGTTTACATTACAAGAATAATGGTCCATTAGCAGACAGATGGATGGACAGATGCAGTTAAAAGTTTTGGTAATCACTTTATACCGATACTGTTTAATTGTGCCATTATGACTTGCACATCATCCAAATTACTTTACCGCAATGGTGGGCAGATGGAAGCCATCCACAGTCCTCACATTTGAGGTGCTGGCATTGTTAGCTTAGGAAAAAGGTTCCTTTCTAGGTTACCTGGTATTAATTTAGATTCACAGGATGAGCTTAAGCTTAATTTCTGGAGAAGTTACTTGCACTTGAGGATTTCCTGCACTGTCAAGGATTTCTTTCCCCATCCCTACCCTGTACTGCTGGGGCTGCCATGCCAGGACATGTCAGGACAAATGGTGACTTCAGCTTTTCAAATGCTAGGCTACCTAAGAGGAATAAATTGTACAGGCTGTCTATGCAAAATACCCAATCATTTCTGGTAAAATGTGGTTTTCAACTTAGTGTGGCCTTATCGTGAAAATGTCACAAGATAAATTTTTGTTTCCACAACGACAAGGTACCTTTCGCATCAGTGTAATTATTTAGGGCCATGGATAGCTGCAGACACTTTTGTAGAGCAGAAATACTATGATAAAACTTTTCTGAAAGTACTCATTTTGCTCCCCAATAACAAATTAACTTTTCTGTCAAACCGGTTTATGCTTACATGTGACACATTCACATAGTGTTTTGCTTAATATACGCACATGGTTGAGGAACTTCTGGTTTCCACCAGCTGACATTTCCTACCTTTCTCAGGACTGTTATTTTATAAAACATTATTTTAAAATAGTTGCTATAGAACAGTGTGCAAATTGTATGGTCTTCCCAATCACAATGTTGTAAAGTTATGCTTACTGGTATGCAATATTCCAATGTACAGGTTATTATGGAGGACATTCCCATACTTAACGGATTTGCATTTGCTTCTTGGAAATAATAAAGTCTTCTTAGGCTTCATAGTTTCAGTTGGGATAGAGTTAGCTTTTTGACTAGCAGATGATATAGTATTATATTTTGGATTTGAGATGAGAAATACTTTTGATAGCGCACTGGGGTTTTCAGTTGTTGCTGCTTCTTGGAAATAATAAAGTCTTCTTAGGTTTCTTAGTTTCAGTTGGGATAGAGTTAACTTTTTAACTAGCAGATGGTATAGTACTCAAGTAAATTTCTACCAACATTTCAGAGTTTCCATATTAGATTTTTAATTTTTTTTATGCATTTTTTTAAAAAGCATTAAGAGGTGAAGAGTTTTGTCACATTTAGGCATCATTAGTATTCATATCACAGCCTTGTGCACTCTAAATGCTGAAAAAAGAAATCAGCAATGTATCCTGCTGACACTGCTTCATTTATCATACCAAAGATTTATTGATCGAGGACTGTATTCTATTTCAGAAAATATTACCTGTTGCATCTAGTAAGATATGGCATAGGATAGAGATTAAACATGTACCTTTCTAACAATGTGAACTTTAAGTCATTCTCAAAACCCACTCTGAGATGCTGGAAAGAAGTACTGAGTTTTATGTGTGTTTAGTCAGCTCCTGACAGTCTGATTGCACTAATAAGTAACACATAGACATATTTCTTATTTTAAGAAATCTGTTTCATCCTGTCACAATCAAATTGCTTTCGGCAAGCCTGGACACAAGTACTGCACCCTTTCAGAGGCTGCAAGGTGTGAGAACATTCAGTTCTTCAGAAACATGCTGATCTTCTGGAAGCCACTCTCCTGGCAGGCCTGCAGGTGACATTGTTCTCAAGGAGTCAGTGGTCTTGGACAGGCCATGTCTGCTCTACTGGACCTTGCACTTTAAGAAGCCTGTATGCTCTTAACATTATCTGTAATTTATAATATCTTTGGGAAAGGTAAGATGTATGTGGATTAAGGGGCAGAAAATATTGATCCTGACCAGAAGCCCGTTGCAAACTTAGGAGGTAGTGACCCAGAACCTCAGCAGATGTGTGCAGGCAGCCCTCACAGCCAGACATGCAGACACAGAGTTCAGGACAGCAAAGAGACAAAGGCTAATGAGTGGTAGATGAGCTCATCCAGCTCATTGTAACAGAGGAGCCTGTGGGCAGCTTCCACTCAGAGCCAGTGATAACACTGCCTGCAAGGCTTTGCCTTTATATAACAGTGCAGCAAGTAGTTCTTGTCTGTTTTCTTGTAAGAAAATTATATAGGTACTCAAATAACACAACATGAGATGCTTCCCTCCATGGACAGGATCTGTACAAGGTCCTGTGGGAAAACCCAACTGGGCTCCAATCCAGTGCTGCACAATCATGGGTGCTGGCATCTGAAGGAACATAAGACAATTTCTGCCAACATTTCAGAGTTTCCATATTAGATTTTTTTTATGCATTTTTTTAAAAAGCATTAAGAGGTGAAGAGTTTTGTCACACTTAGGCATCGTTGACATTCATATCACAGCCTTGTGCACTCTAAATGCTGAAAAAAGAAATCAGCAATGTATCCTGCTGACACTGCTTCATTTATCATACCAAAGATTTATTGATCGAGGACTGTATTCTATTTCAGAAAATATTACCTGTTGCATCTTGTAAGATATGGCATAGGATAGAGATTAAACATGTACCTTTCTAACAATGTGAACTTTAAGTCATTCTCAAAACCCACTCTGAGATGCTGGAAAGAAGTACTGAATTTTATGTGTGTTTAGTCAGCTCCTGACAGTCTGATTGCTCTAATATGTAACACATAGACATATTTCTTATTTTAAGAAATCTGTTTCATCCTGTCACAATCAAATTGTTTCCAGCAAGCCTGGACACAAGTGCTGCACCCTTTCAGGGGCTACAAGGTGTGAGAACATAGTTCTTCAGAAACATGCTGACCTTCTGGAAGCCACTCTATTGGCAGGCCTGCAGGTGACATTGTTGACAGTTTCTTTTGTTTATTTCAAGTATTTTTTTCCCAGTGCTCAAGGTTTTACTTCTGCAATGACCAATGACTGTCAGCAAGTTCTTGACGATGCTGGGGCACCTGTCTTCAGCCTGCACCTGTCCTTTCCAGGCCCTATGCTCTTAACATTATCTGTAATTTATAATATCTTTGGGAAAGGTAAGATGTATGTGGATTAAGGGGCGGAAAATATTGATCCTGACTGGAAGCTTGTTGCAAACTTAGGAGGTAGTGACCCACGTCACAGCTAACCTGAGCAGGTGTAAGCCCATGCTGCACCATGCTGCATGTCCGGGGTAGTCTTCAGGCCCGTGCTGTGCTGCCATAGCCCTCAACTGCAGGATGAGCTCATCCAGTTCACCGTAACATTGGAGCCTGTGGGCAGCTTCCACTCAGAGCCAGTGATAACACTGCCTGCAAGGCTTTGCCTTTATCTAACAGCACAGCAACAAGCTCTTGTCTTTTTTCTGGTAAGAAAATTATATAGGTACTCAAATAACACAAAATGAAGTGCTTCCCTCCATGGACAGGATCTGTACAAGGTCCCGTGGGAAAACCCAACTGGGCTCCATCCAGTGCTGCACAATCGTGGGTGCTGGCGTCTGAAGGGACGTAAGGTTTACTTGTTATCTGTATGCTTCTGATTATTCTGTCTTATTGAAACAGTTTTCTATTAAACCATTTGTTTTGGGCCTTCCTTACTGAGATCCAGAAAGCACCCAACACTATCCCTCTCTCATCTCAACCCATCTGCACCCAGTGTAGGATGTTCTCTATAAAGCTGCTTCAGATGCATTCAAAATGTTGCTCTTGCCCAAAAGAAAGATGGTTTGAAATAAGGTTTTTTTTTTGAGGAGCCAGAGCACTAGACGAGAGAAACATGCAGAATTTGTGGAGAAAAACACACACTTCCAGCAGCACATGTAGTCTGGGACAACTGGTTGGCAGGTCCCTTGACGGGGCTCTAGGAACAGGCAGGTGAAGGGAGGGAGACATGGAACCTGGAGCCAGCAGGGAGCCTGGGGGCATGTGCCTGGTTCCCACTATCCCACAGTGCTTCTACAACCACAGTTCCTGTGGTGACAATTTTCCACGCTTCTCCCTTCTGTTTGAGGTCTTCTTTGGTGAGGTGTTTCTAGACAGCCCTCAGCCCCCAGCCTCCACCTGATCCAGCTGCACGCCAAGCTGTTTTTCTAGGCAGGATTTCCTCACTCTGCTCCTCCGCTGCTTTTTTTTGCTTAGTTACTGTTTCTTTTGTTTATTTCAAGTATTTTTTTTCCCAGTGTTCAAGGTTTTACTTCTGCAATGACCAATGACTGTCAGCAAGTTCTTGACAATGCCGGGGCACCTGTCTTCAGCCTGCACCGGTCCTTTCAAGGCCTTTGTTATGATGGGGAAATCTAAGTGTGGGATGACAAACAGCGAGAGACACTTTCTATCAAGCTCTGCTTCACGTGGTAGTTTCTCAAAACAGCCAGATAACAAGCCCAAAGCCCAGAGCTGCAACCTCGGAAGTGAACACGAAGTAAAGATACTACGAAGCTGGTGGCCCCTCACCAGCAAAGGCAGTCCTCACTGGGACACCAGGAATCACTGTTATGGGCAAGAGTAACACCTCTCCTATGCAGACCCAGGAACCTACCTCACCCAGTCTAATGAAGTTTTCAGAACTGAATTATTATTAGTCCAGATCTAATTACCACTGAAAAATAAAATACTGCTGTCACAGAAAAAAAATCAATTAAACCATAAAAAAATGATGGTACATTTAATATTGCTATACACAGATTCTGTAAGCCTATGGCTGGCCCAAGCACCTGGATGCACTAGCAGGTGATGGGATGGGGCCTTGGCTGGAGGTGTCATTGGCCAAGTAGGAGAAGACCCACCTTATGTGGAAAGATCAGAGGTGAGAGTCAGTGGTCTGGTGAGGCACAGAGATGAGGTGGAACTAGAGGCCATGGTCATATTCATGGGATCCATAAACGCCCACGTGCTTGTAGGTACTGAGGGCAAGGTTGAGTGCACCTCTCACTGACACACCTCAGGAGACAGAGCACCCTGGACTTGGCTCCTTTGCAGGTGCATGGAAGGAAACTCCCCAAAGGGACTTGTAGAGAGGAGAGGCTTCCCTTTGAAAGGTAGCAGCCTTCAGCTTCCAGTCAGCATGCTAACAAGGCAAATTCCTTGGCTCCTCCTGCCCTCTGCTCTTTCATATTATTCCCAGGCCACCAGGCCAAGGCCCTGCTGGAAGCTTTTGTCCTACCAGAAAGAGTGGCTTGGGGGCAGCTCTAGTCACCCAGTCCAGCTGGACACAGCCAGGCTCAGCTCATGGACTACAGTTGCTGCCTCATGCATTTTTGGCTGATTCACCCCAGCTATGGCCAGTTTCATTCTTTACTCTTAAGTCGTATTGGGAGCTAGAAAGTTTATCATCTCAGCCTATGTTGCTAAAAACTCTGTGGGAGCGGGAAAGAACTCTGTTGACAAGAGCCTTCTGCATCAAAGAGAAAACTCCCACCACAGCGTCAAGAGAGGGCCTGAACTTGGCAACTGCTTTCATTATCCAAAAACCAAGTAACTTGGAAACCTCCACCTTATTGCTTTATTCCTGTACAATATTTTTAGCATTAAAATATCTAATGTCAAGCAAAAAATACAGCTGAAAGACCCCATATATAATAAGGTGTTATCAGAAATGCCTGTTGGAGCACGGAAACCATAGAGCCATAGGTTTTAATTTGCCTGCATACAGGAAAGCACTTGTTTCAGGTTTTCTTCACAGCGTTTGTCATTTAAAAAAAAAAAAGAAAAAAAAAAAAAGAAAGAAAAAGGAAGAAAAAAAAAAGGACAAGGCTCTGATGAGACCAGCTATACCTCTGCTTTGTCAAGGCAGTTCTTGAGCTCAGAGCACTCTGTGCTTATTCTCTTACTCCAGCCCTGACTTGTTCTGTGCTCAGAGCAACCTTGTCTCTGCATCAGGAAGGAAGCACTAAAGGATGGACAAATGTCAAAGGCCCATGGGAGAAAAGAGAGGCTCTGAAGCAAGAGGAGGAGGTTAAACACACTGTGGAGGAAATGACACAGGAGTGAAGAACAAGAATAGGAAAATCAGAACTGTGTAGATAAATAAACGTAGTCTAAAGGAAACAGCACAAGTCCTCTTATTCTGTTATTTTGTGGTTTCAAAGGTCTGGTCTCTGAAGGTGAACATAGAATATTAGTACCCTCCTTATGCATTCCCCAGTATTTACTTAGTCACCTAGCACAAAAGAGCAGCCAAGAATGCTTTACTATCCCCTCAGAAGCTGGATGCTCAAATGCCAACTAGCAGATAAGGAATGAGCAGCCAAAGCTATAGCCAGCTGGAGGTTCTGCTTCACACAGGCAGTGGAAGCACACTGTGATGGTGTGTTGGTATTTAACTGCTCTAATACAACATCACATCTGACCCTTAAAAGTCATTTAAACACCAATGATCTTCAAAATCTGTGATCACCATCCTGCACTTCGTTCATTTCCATCTGTATTCCAGTTAATAACAGGCCAATCTTGTTCTTTAAAGATCCAGCATCTTTGAACCCTGGTATAGATAAAAGGTGTGTTAGAACTAGAGAATTAGGTGTGCATCTTGCCTATTCAAGTTGTGCCCAAGCCACTCACTGGCAAGTTAATAACATGCAAACTATGTCATGAGCCAACTCAATGCAGAAGTACTGCATTTAAGCAATTTGTTGTGACAAAACAAAACAGCCTGCTCATATTTTTCTTCAAGTCAAGGGCACCAGCTGAGACAGGATTGTCTGGCTCATCAAGGTTATATGACATGGCAGTTTATATATGCAGCTACAGCATGCTGACCATGGCTGGCCTGTCTACTAGCTCAGGAAACAGTGCAGCCTCAGGAGCAACCAGCAGTCCATGGGCATGCAATTTTTTGGGGGGAGGCAGGGAAAGATGATTTGAGGATAGTCAAGGTCTTCTGTGGAACCCATCTTCTTTCTGGACTGAAGCACGGATTCTCTGCCCTCTTAATTTAAATAAGCTTCTTTCCACCAGGCCCAGACCACACCAGCTGATCCACTTAATCTTATTGTTTCTGAGAAGCACCCTGGTTACAAAACACGTTAGCTAACTCATTTGGCTTCAGTGGGTCTTTCTACCATGTTCAGCTCTTACTTTGGCTCTTCCATCATGAAGTACAAGGCTAAAGAAGCAGTGCAGATTAAAGCTTGTATTGTCAGTTCAGCAGTTGGTTAACAGGCTGGTACTTCAGGAGCACTTGAAAGCTTGTAACAAGCAAAACAGAAATCAGTGCAGAACAGCATCAAGAACCTGAACTCAGTGTGATGCACCAGGAATTCATGAACCAAAGCAGAGTCTTACTCAGGGCTTGTTTAAAAGCAGCTCTACTTCATCAGGCTGGCATTTTGATGTTGGAAGACTTCCCAAAAAGAAACAGATAGATAGAGTTTAATAATAAGAAAAGACAATCTGTATTGATCAGGCAAAAGCCTGGACAACTGGTTTCAAGAACACAGCTGCATTCATAATGGTAACTTTCCTCTGCTACTCCCACCTCAAGTATAGTACACAAGCTCAGTTTCTATTTAGGAACTTCCATCTGCACGCGCACCAAGCACAATTCTGCAAAGTTAATTTATCTCAACAAATCTAGACCCATTTTCACTGATCATGCTACAACTTCTTCAGATCATCACATCCATTCAAAAGATTCTATGGGAAGTTCTATGGGAAAAGAAAACTCAAGAACTTTTCACTAAGTCTGTCTTTTAATGTAATGTCAAAAGAGTGGAGATCACTAGTAATTATTTTCACCATACAATTCCTTGGGCCACTAGCTTTTATATGACAACAGTCATCCACAGAATTGCAGGGAAGACCTAGTCTGAGGGTGAGAAGTCCTTGATTAGGCACTTGGCTGGCAGGTGGAGAGTGCTGGTGAGGGTATCTGGTGCCACCAAACCATTATCCCTTCATGCTGTACTACAAACAGCCTAGTTTCAAGGCCAGCACTCCTGAGCATCCCATCCAGAACACATAGAGTTCACTTTGCAGCTGCCACAGGGTATATGTGACTAGCTTAGCTAATGATAAAAATAGAGTCCCAAACAGGCAGCCACAGTCCTGCAAAAGTTTTAACCTACACCTATGGCAAAGCATTTGGTTGAGCTAATCTACAGGAGATGTGTAGGGAAGATAAGGCATGCGAGGGGATACCAGGTCAAATGGATTTTCTGCACTGTGATTAAAGACAGAATGGTGCATACAATTTCAAAAAAAGCCTCAAAAGCACAGTACCAGATGAATTATAAAAAATTGAGGTACACTTCCTTTTAATAATAAGAAAAAATACTTACACATGTGAGAATACAAGGACCAGAGGGATCCATTCTGCACACTCGGTTCTGGACAAGTTCAACTAGTGAGTAGTTGGGGTTCATTGCTGCTTTGTATTCTCCCTACAGACATCTCTGCAATGTGCTCAACCATGGGCAGCTGCACAAGTCTGTTACGCAGCTCTACATGTTTTCAAATTGTGCTGTAAAATCCCTTCTACCCACCTGTTGAGGTTGCATTTATCTGTAACTGATCATCTGTGACTTCGGTTTATACCCCCGGGCCCTCTGGTATCACCCTGTGCTTGAGCTTCAGGGGCCTTGGACAAAATTGAGCTGCAGGGTTTAGAAGCACTCAGGATGTGACTTCTTGATATCTTATGTTTCATTAGCAAAATTAGTCAAGCATTCGCCTCTGTTCTACAGCTGTTGAATAGTTTACATTACAAGAATAATGGTCCATTAGCAGACAGATGGATGGACAGATGCAGTTAAAAGTTTTGGTAATCACTTTATACCGATACTGTTTAATTGTGCCATTATGACTTGCACATCATCCAAATTACTTTACCGCAATGGTAGGCAGATGGAAGCCATCCACAGTCCTCACATTTGAGGTGCTGGCATTGTTAGCTTAGGAAAAAGGTTCCTTTCTAGGTTACCTGGTATTAATTTAGATTCATAGGACAAGCTTAAGCTTAATTTCTGGAGAAGTTACTTGCACTTGAGGATTTCCTGCACTGTCAAGGATTTCTTTCCGCGTCTCTACCCTGTACTGCTGGGGCTGCCATGCCAGGACATGTCAGGACAAATGGTGACTTCAGCTTTTAAAATGCTAGGCTATCTAAGAGGAATAAATTGTACAGGCTGTCTATGCAAAATACCCAATCATTTCTCGTAAAATGTGGTTTTCAACTTAGTGTGGCCTTATCATGAAAATGTCACGAGAAACGGTACACAAGATAAATTTTTGTTTCCACAATGACAAGGTACCTTTTGCATCAGTGTAATTATTTAGGGCCATGGATAGCTGCAGACACTTTTCTAGAGCAGAAATACTATGATAAAACTTTTCTGAAAGTACTCATTATGCTCCCCAATAACAAATTAACTTTTCTGTCAAACCGGTTTATGCTTACATGTGACACATTCACATAGTGTTTTGCTTAATATACGCACATGGTTGAGGAACTTCTGGTTTCCACCAGCTGACATTTCCTACCTTTCTCAGGACTGTTATTTTATAAAACATTATTTTAAAATAGTTGCTATAGAACAGTGTGCAAATTGTATGGTCTTCCCAATCACAATGTTGTAAAGTTATGCTTACTGGTATGCAATATTCCAATGTACAGGTTATTATGGAGGACATTCCCATACTTAACGGATTTGCATTTGCTTCTTGGAAATAATAAAGTCTTCTTAGGCTTCATAGTTTCAGTTGGGATAGAGTTAGCTTTTTGACTAGCAGATGATATAGTATTATATTTTGGATTTGAGATGAGAAATACTTTTGATAGCGCACTGGGGTTTTCAGTTGTTGCAAAGCAGTTAAGCCTTTATTGCTCCTTGTTTCACCCAGCCAGCAAGCAGACTGGGAAGGCACAAGGAGTTGAGAGGAGACACAGCCAGGACAGATGACCCCAACTGACCAAAGCTTCCTTTCATCTTCAAGGCTGTTGAATGCCACTTCTGACAGCTAAAGGCCTGAAAGAAATGCTTGCATAGTAGTATTAGATTATTCAAGTAAATTTCTACCAACATTTCAGAGTTTCCATATTAGATTTTTAATTTTTTTTATGCATTTTTTTAAAAAGCATTAAGAGGTGAAGAGTTTTGTCACATTTAGGCATCATTAGTATTCATATCACAGCCTTGTGCACTCTAAATGCTGAAAAAAGAAATCAGCAATGTATCCTGCTGACACTGCTTCATTTATCATACCAAAGATTTATTGATCGAGGACTGTATTCTATTTCAGAAAATATTACCTGTTGCATCTTGTAAGATATGGCATAGGATAGAGATTAAACATGTACCTTTCTAACAATGTGAACTTTAAGTCATTCTCAAAACCCACTCTGAGATGCTGGAAAGAAGTACTGAATTTTATGTGTGTTTAGTCAGCTCCTGACAGTCTGATTGCTCTAATATGTAACACATAGACATATTTCTTATTTTAAGAAATCTGTTTCATCCTGTCACAATCAAATTGTTTCCAGCAAGCCTGGACACAAGTGCTGCACCCTTTCAGGGGCTACAAGGTGTGAGAACATAGTTCTTCAGAAACATGCTGACCTTCTGGAAGCCACTCTATTGGCAGGCCTGCAGGTGACATTGTTGTCAAGGAGTCAGTGGTCTTGGACAGGCCATGTCTGCTCTGCTGGACATTGCACTTGGAGAAGTCTGTATGCTCTTAACATTATCTGTAATTTATAATATCTTTGGGAAAGGTAAGATGTATGTGGATTAAGGGGCGGAAAATATTGATCCTGACTGGAAGCTTGTTGCAAACTTAGGAGGTAGTGACCCACGTCACAGCTAACCTGAGCAGGTGTAAGCCCATGCTGCACCATGCTGCATGTCCGGGGTAGTCTTCAGGCCCGTGCTGTGCTGCCATAGCCCTCAACTGCAGGATGAGCTCATCCAGTTCACCGTAACATTGGAGCCTGTGGGCAGCTTCCACTCAGAGCCAGTGATAACACTGCCTGCAAGGCTTTGCCTTTATCTAACAGCACAGCAACAAGCTCTTGTCTTTTTTCTGGTAAGAAAATTATATAGGTACTCAAATAACACAAAATGAAGTGCTTCCCTCCATGGACAGGATCTGTACAAGGTCCCGTGGGAAAACCCAACTGGGCTCCATCCAGTGCTGCACAATCGTGGGTGCTGGCGTCTGAAGGGACGTAAGGTTTACTTGTTATCTGTATGCTTCTGATTATTCTGTCTTATTGAAACAGTTTTCTATTAAACCATTTGTTTTGGGCCTTCCTTACTGAGATCCAGAAAGCACCCAACACTATCCCTCTCTCATCTCAACCCATCTGCACCCAGTGTAGGATGTTCTCTATAAAGCTGCTTCAGATGCATTCAAAATGTTGCTCTTGCCCAAAAGAAAGATGGTTTGAAATAAGGTTTTTTTTTTGAGGAGCCAGAGCACTAGACGAGAGAAACATGCAGAATTTGTGGAGAAAAACACACACTTCCAGCAGCACATGTAGTCTGGGACAACTGGTTGGCAGGTCCCTTGACGGGGCTCTAGGAACAGGCAGGTGAAGGGAGGGAGACATGGAACCTGGAGCCAGCAGGGAGCCTGGGGGCATGTGCCTGGTTCCCACTATCCCACAGTGCTTCTACAACCACAGTTCCTGTGGTGACAATTTTCCACGCTTCTCCCTTCTGTTTGAGGTCTTCTTTGGTGAGGTGTTTCTAGACAGCCCTCAGCCCCCAGCCTCCACCTGATCCAGCTGCACGCCAAGCTGTTTTTCTAGGCAGGATTTCCTCACTCTGCTCCTCCGCTGCTTTTTTTTGCTTAGTTACTGTTTCTTTTGTTTATTTCAAGTATTTTTTTTCCCAGTGTTCAAGGTTTTACTTCTGCAATGACCAATGACTGTCAGCAAGTTCTTGACAATGCCGGGGCACCTGTCTTCAGCCTGCACCGGTCCTTTCAAGGCCTTTTTGTTTCCCCCCACCCCCAGCACAGTTCATTGGCTACTTGGTACAGTCAAAGCAGCAAAATAATTTCTCTGAACATTTAGGTTTTTTGGGGAATCAACAAAGCCCTGATCAGACTAATTTGATTATTTGCGTTCGTGCCCGGCTGCTGCAGGAGGTAACACCTCGCTTTGTCTGGAAAGCCAGCAAGCATTCAGAACACATTACTCACAGGCTGCAGCTCCTGGCAAAGTCACCTTCATGCCACAGAACTCGCAGGTAGGGAACACTGCACAGAGACTGCAGCGTGCGAGGAAACTCCCCAAAACCACTTGCTCCAACTCCTGCAATAACCCGTTGGTGCCTACAGGGTGAGATCCTACTCAGGCATAAGTGGTCCATGAACTGTGCCCTGTTGCTTTTAAGGATGAGAAGGGCATTACAGCCTTGGGATTTGATTTTGATATCACAGAATGCGTCAATATGCCAACTTTTCCCTAACTGAGGCTACTTTCTCCCTATGATGCTCTTTCTACAATCAAAGGAGCAAGAGGCTCCTGTGGATGTCTACTGAGAAGACTAACTCAGGCTCCTCTAGTCTCCAGCTTAATGTGCAAAAGCAATTAGCGCAATCAGTGCGGCAGGTGACTTTGGTGCCTTCTCCAACTGTTTCTCACTCCAGTAATCTGTATTTCTGCTTCCAAGAACCGAGTGGGTTATGGCACGTTGTGCTTGATTGAATTCTATGATTCTAAATTATTTAAAGAAATAGCAATAAGGACTTCACTATTGCATAACAGAATGACTTGGCTGTATTATTTTCCCTCTCAGCTGCCATCTCAGGGCTTGTCCTATAAAAAGTGTCCCTGGACTTCAGCCAGTCATCAAGATACAAAATTATTTTTCATAATGTAAAGCAAAATCTAGAGGAAATAAAATTTAGTATGATATTTCATGCCAAACTCCCCAAGGTTCATACAGGATTTCTCCTGGAACTCTGAAAAGACTAACCCCAAGGAGACATAATTCGGTCTTTTTATACTACATCAATTCCCCAGGAATAAAAAGTCAAGTAGCAGAGTTCAGTACAGTGGTCAGTTTTATTTTGCAGGAATTCAAGTACAAATTCAGCTTTGCTTTAGTCAGATACAGAGCTAAAATTGGAAAAAATCTGAAACCAAAGCAGTGCACGTTTCTTTCATGGGTTATTTCTTGTGGAACAGGTGTTGATGTCTTATCTCCCTTCCAGACCCAAAGAGAAGGCCTAGTCAGGCTGCCAGACTTACAATCCATTCACACTCAAGATCTGCCATTAGTGATTGTCCTGACAATGTATCAGCTTACCAAAAAGAGGGCTGCCTTAACTAAAAGCTAAGTTGACGATTCCCCTCTAATAAGGGAATATCACAATTCGCCACTTACTCTATTACCTAGCACTTGTGCGGTGCATAAAAGAGGTATTATTATTTCCTCCCTAAAACAGCATCATAGAGTTTTCCAGTCCTCTTGACTTGAATCTCTCCAAAGCCAGCTGCCTCGAGGAGCTTGCTGTACTCTGCTGCTGTTCGCTCTTTTCCTTCTGTCTGGACCAACATATTCATGGAATACAGTTGCGTTTCTAAAGGCCCACTTCTGTCTTCATTCAGAAGTGATTCAACCAGCAGCACTCCACCGCCTGGTTGAATAAAGAGAAATAAAACACATGCTGAGCTCTGAGAAGACGAGATACTTTTTCGGTTGAGTTACTAGGACAGATCCTAATCTTTAGTTTCCGGAAGAAGCAGCCCCTACATTAAGTCATATTTCAGCATCACAGAAGACAACGAAAGAGCAAAAACATTGGGGCACGCCTCTTCTTGGCTAGGTGGGTACTGAAGTACCAGGGCTGAAGGGGAGACTACAGCTGGGATGGAAATTTCCCATTTCCCCCAGCTGAAATCCACAGGAGCTTACTGATTATGCTGAGAGCCTGGCTCTGTAGGCAGTGTTTTCAAAGCTCTGAGGGGTTCAATACGATGCTTAATTGGATTTTTACTATGACATACAGACCTGTACATCTAAATAATACCCCAAATCCCCATTCCATACATCTAAATGTCTTGAAAAAGGAGTCCATGTAGAGGAGGAGACAAAAACTGGAAGCCAGATAAGAAAAACTTAAACCAGGCCCTATTTGGCTCAGCTGCACGTGGCTGGTTTAGGAAAGCAAGACATGCACTGAAACTCTGCTGCCCAAATTGAGCATCAAGACTGGTGCCCTCTATGTTACTGACAGGCAAGAGACTGCTCTTGAAGAACTCACACCTACCAGGTTTGCAAGCCTTGTAGACTTTTGCCAGCAGCTGCCTGCACTTGTCATCATCCCAATCATGCAGTATCTTGGATAAAATATACAGTTCAGCTTCTGGAATTGAACTGTTAAAGAAGTCTCCTGTAAAGCAAGAATACATGTGTTTACACAAAACACACTCAGCTGGCTGAGTTCAGCAAATATTTTCAGTTCTAAAGACTCTGGGTTTGCTGTGTCCATCACCCACATCAGACAGTAACAGAGCTGGGTAAATGTCCTCTGTGGCACTCCAGAGGGGATTTTGTTCTTGTTCAGTCTCAAGAAGGTCTGAAACATTTAAAAGCAGCAGCTCATCTGAAACAGTCCTTGATACACAGGAGAGCATTTGATCCTAGCTTTTCTCCAGACACAGGAATTCAGATTCATAAAGTGTTAAGAAGAGGAGACAGTTTCTCATGGTTTCTGTGACGGAAAAAGGGAAAGCATTTACCCTCACCTAATCAATTTTTCAAAGACCTTCAGTAGCCACAGAGTTTAATCCTAAATCTATAAGGAAAAGCACACACATGTCTCACCTCTTAGTACTAGCTTCATCACCATGACTTTTGCACAGCACCCGGTATACTGTATACAAATTTTTCTCTCTGCATCTTACTTTGTCATTTCCACTCCCATTTCTTTGCATCACTAGCACATACAACATTTCCCACGTTTCTCCACCTTTTTTTATATACTCCCTTCCTTCCTCATGGCTTCTTTTCTCTCTCTGAGCATCAAGCAATATTAAGTCACTCCAACACTTTGTAAATATCAAAAATTAGATCTCCCTACACTCATTTTCATCATAGATGGTGCAAAGACCATGCAAGATCTACTGACTGGCCAAGAGGAATATGGGCTAGCTCACCCACGTTCAAAGCCTAAAATATCTTAGGACTTGAAAGTCAATCAGTTGTGACCAGAGAAGGAAAACCCCTTGCTCAGAGCAGGCCTGCCATCCCACACATCTGCCAGGAGGTCTGCACAGGAGAAAAGGAAGCAGTAGGAAGATTTTTAACGTGTCATGTCAATTTTTCAAAACTGTAGGGCCTTTTTTGTTTTTTTAAAGTACTCTTGTTCTGAAGAAATCAAATAGTTCTGTTCAGGAGTAAAGAGTTTCTGCGTTGCTGAATAACCAAGGTGTGTCTCTGATAGAAGGTAGCCACAGATGTACAACTGGGACAGCCCCATGGTAGCAATGAGCTGCAGACCCAGGCTGGGGAGGCTGCAGTCCGGGACACTCTGCCCACATAAGGGGCCACTGGAGACCTGAGCCTCCAGTGTGGTAACCTCTGAGCAGACACAAGGGGCTCAGGAGCAACAGCTGCCACGGCATTACACCACTGTCCACACCTACCTTCATGGAAAGCAATCCGATGCTCCTCAGGGGGCACAAATCGCTCTTTGGCCACTTGTACAACTTTCGGCAGGTCATAAATTGTGACCGTGGAATTTGGGTACAAAGAAACACACTCCCGGGCCAAAGCTCCTCCACCTCCTTTAAGGAGAGCAAACAAAGGTCAGCGCTGACACAAAAACAACCTGTTCAGCAACAGCCCCACAAAGTGATGCAGGCAACAGTACATTCAGTCTCATGGCACTTGACAAGGTACATTTGCTCCCCACTCGTTGCTGAAAGGGAAAAGAAGGGACAGGAGGAGCCATCATCTCCATTTGCTCTGCAGGAAGATCCAGGACTCCCAGCATCAAGGTCTATGGGGTCAGCCCCAGACATAACAGCTCTTACACACCCCTTCAGTCAGACCCAGGTGTGGGAGATGGAAGGGGGGAAATGAAAAATAGGTCCACTAAACCAGGTGCTGAGGAAGCAGTGAAGGAGCCTGTGAATGACCCCTGACCTGTCCCATGAATCCTGGCAGTGTTCAGCAGGGCTGGGACAGCAGGGCACTGCAGGGCAGGAGGCTGCAGACAATATCTCAATGAAACTAACTGAAGGGGAGGAGGGAAAGAGTCATAGAATCATAGAATTGCCCAGGCCAGAAGGGACCTCCAAAGGCCATCTAGTCCGACCCGCCCACAGTCAGCAGGGACACCCCCAACTAGACCAGGTTGCCCAGGGCCTCGTCGAGCCTCACCTTGAATATCTCCAGGGATGGGGCCTCAACCACCTCCCTGGGCAACCTGTTCCAGTGCTCCACCACCCTCACAGTGAAGAACCCTCTCCTAATCTCCAATCTAAATCTGCTCCCCTCCAGCTTAAAGCCAGTGCCCCTCATCCCATCACTGCAGGCCTTTGTAAACAGGCTCTCCCCAGCCTTCCTGTAGGCCCCCCTCAGGTACTGGAAGGCTGCTATGAGGTCTCCCCGGAGCCTCCTCTTCTCCAGGCTGAACAACCTCAGCTCCCTCAGCCTGTCCTCGTAGCAGAGGTGCTCTGTCACTAGAAAAATATATCAAGCAAGGCAAGAAAAAATGCCAAACCTGCCACATACACAAGGGGATGGGCCACTAAAACAAATGAGACACTGTAGAGACAAGCATTCATCTTCCTAATGCTCTCACCACTCTCACATTTCTTTTTAACCCAAACAAATCAGTAAAACACTCCCTTTATTGTTGAGACAAGTCCTGCTTTCCATTGTTTTGCCCATCATATAATATAGGAGTTATTTTTCTTTTCAGAGCTTGCAAAAGAAGATAGTTCAGAGCCTTGTTAAAGAAGATCTACTGATGCTCACCTCCCAAGTCATAGATCTGCCTGAAAGGGGAAAGGTCAAATGCAGCAAGAACATCTCTCCCACATATACTCCATACCGAGTTCTGGCCAGCCATGAATTTCAGCATTTCTTCTTCTGATCTAGTAATGTAAACAGACACAACAAATAGAAAAGGTAACTTACAATATCCTTGGTGATTTCTGTCGTATAACAGTTATTACAAGTTTTAGCTTAAACACTAATCTTTATTTTTATTGACACAGAATACATTCTCTTTGCATATAAATCAACCTTGAGTCTTACTGTAGCAGAAGGTTACAGCTAGGCATTCATGCATTTAAATAGGGAATTAAGACTAGTGAAGTCCAACAGTGCATTATGCTGCTAATTCTCAGACTTCCAAGGGATATTTTTTTCCTTCAACTACCATTACCTGTGATATGTTTTTCAGAATAGGAAATTATATGCTTCTTACTTCTATTCAAAATATCAGACAGTGTCCCAGTGATGAATATTGTTGCCAAAGGAAAACTCTCCATGACAGTTCTGAGGAGGGGGATTCTCATACCATTATATTTAATTGTCCTCAGCCATAATTAAAAACACTAATTTTATCTACAATAAGAAGAATAAAATTTGCATAAATATACTAATGATTACCTGTACATTGCTCCAAAAGGGTCTTCAGATGAAATGCCAAAAGCTCTTTCATATTGGTTTCTTCCTTCTCTAAAGTAGCAACCAAACAGAGCATGTGAGTGTCTAAAGTAGCAACCAAACAGAGCATGTGAGCGAGGATTTTTTTATATATATATTTTTTTTTTTTTTTACCCCAAACACACTTCAGGGCTGCATTTTCAGCTGGTTCATTACTGTGGAAGGTACTCAACTTTGTACAGAATATGTAGAATAGAATAGTTTGGGTTGGAAGGGAACTTTAAAGGTCATCTAGTTCAACTCACCTGCAATGAGCAGGGACACTTTCCATGAGATCAGGTTGCTCAGAGCCCCGTCCAACCTCACCTTGAATGTTTCCAGGAACGGGGCGTCTACCACCTCTCTGGGCAACATGTTCAGTGTTTCACCACCCTCATTGTAAAAAATGTCTTCCTTATATCTAGTCTAAATTTACCTTTTACTTTAAAACCATTAGCCCTTGTCCTATTGCATTAGACCCTGCTAAAAAGTTTGTTGCCATCTTTCTTATAAGACCCCTTTAAGCACTTGAAAGGTTGCAATAAGGTCCCCCTGGAGCCTTCATCTTCTCCAGGATGAATAGCCCCAACTTCCTCAGCCTTTCTGCAATAGGAGAAGTGTCCCAGCCCTCTGATCATCTTCATGGCCCTCCTCTAGTTCCAACAGGTTCATGTCCTTCCTGTGCTGAGGACTTAGAGCTGGAGGCAGTACTCCAGGTGGGGTCTCACCAGAGCAGAGGGGCAGAATCACCTCCCTCAACCTGCTGGCCATGCTGCTTTTGATGCAGCCCAGCCCAGGATATGGTTGGCCTTCTGGACTATGAGTGCACATTGTCAGCTCACGTAGAGCTTCTCATCCACCAGTACACTTAAGTCCTTCATGGCGGGGCTGCATTCAATTGCTTCATCCCCCAGCCTGTATTGATACTAGGGGTTGCCCTATTATCAATGATGAAATGTGTGTTGCCAGCCTGTTTGTAATGGCTGTAAAGGCACCCTCATTTGCCACCCCAAAATACACTGAAATAGTTCTCAGCCTCTCACAAGAATGACTGGCTCTTTTCAAGGTCAGGTTGGATGGGGTTTTGAGCAACATGACCTAGTGGAAGGGGTCCCTGCCTATGGCAGGGGGGTTGAAGTAGATGATCTTTAAGGTCTGTTCCAACTCAAACCATTCTGTGATTCTGTGATTTATGGGAAATACTTCTCAAGTAAAGGTACAAGGCTGGTGCAGTCATCACCATCACACAAAACATTTGATCATCAGTTGAAAGGAGTGGGGACAAGTGAGACTCCAGACCCACATTAAACTACTCCTATACACCTTTGCAACAGAAGTATCCTTAGTCATCACTACTCATCATTTACTTTATCAGTGTCTCCTCAAGGAAGAGCCACTGTAATGATCAAGTGCTTTCCTGAAGGTCAAACACACAGAAATCTGATTCCTAGATCATCTCTACTATCAGAAGGAAAAAGAAAACAAGAACACACAGAAATAGAGAGCAAGAAAAAACAAGAACACGTATTGGCCATGGTAACAGTTGAAATGATCTGCTGGTTTTCCTTTCCGAGAACCAGCCAGCATCGTCATTCTGCCTATTTCCAGAGACAAACCACTAAAAGCAGCCACACAGATGTCGCAAAGCAGTTTGCAACAGACAGTGCACTCCTCCTTACCTCACAGCATCAGGCAGGTAGTGCCAGCACAAGTAGACTGTATTGGAGTAATACATCATAATATGATACTGAGACTTGGGACTTGATTTTGTAAGGTAGATGTTGGAAATTTCTGTATTTCTGTAAAGGGCTAAAGGTTGAAATAAATGTATTTACTAGCATGTATGATATAACACCTTTCCAAGCCTATTGTGCAGTATGGTATTTATCACCAGAAGTTGTCTATGTGACCAGAGACACAATAACATTGCTTTTACAATCAATCCTTCCACTGCAATGAGCAGTGGCTGAGGACTGCTGAAATGTGTGTTATCCCATCCAATGTGAGTAAACGCCACCTACCTACACTTACTTCAGCACCAAACGTTTCTTTCAAGAGCTGCAAGAGGCAAGAATGCCTTAGAGTGTCATCATTTATCTATAGTGGTCAGCTATCAGAGAAAGCTTTTGCTATGCTCTACTTAAAGAAGAAGCCCTTGCAGACAAGTCTTTTTTCCACTCAACAAGGTCATTAAATGGGAGACATGTCTCCAAAACTGCATGCCAACCACACCTACCCTGTCTCACTTCACAAAGGCATGACCTTCTGCAGACAGACGAATGCCTAAAGGACTCACACAAATCTCCCCGCTTGCTCCAGTGTATCTGCAGTGGCATCGCTCACCCATGGGACTGGCATACAAGAGGAATATAAAAGATAGATTTGGTCCTCCCTAAACTTGTTGGGCTATTGTAAGGGCAAGGTAACAAGCCAGAACAGAGGACACAATTTGCAAGACTCTGGCTAGACCTGACCAGCTGTCTGATGGCTACAGATCCCTTCTGACCGCATAGACTCCACATTTCTGATGCGAGGGCAAACTTGCATCGCATCTCAGTTCAGACCAGCAACTTAACAAAATACTTCATATTGTGGTAAAACCACAAAGAAAAACAAAATGTGTTTTTAAATCATGCTGTTGTCCACCCACCCTGGCATTTTGTTTTAAAGTTTAAAATCATATCTGCACCTCAGTTTTCTTGAGATTAGCTCCCTAGAGACCCCGAATATCTTCTCTGAGATCACCTAAGGCTCTTGCACAAAGCAGTTTAGGGATATAGAGCCCTTCATTTAGGTTTTAATTTACACCTTTCATCATGCTGATATTTGCTGCTTCTCTTTCAGTTGAAGAGGGGATGGTGTTCCCAACTTATTTTTTTCTTCCAGACCGTCACTAGCCTAACACTAGACATCACCTCTCTCCACACACCTTGCCTCACTTTCAAAATCATCAGAGGTTTAAGTTTTAGTTTATTCCCCTTCTTCTGCTTTTATTACCTCCTTCTTGTGTCAGGTCTACTGCCAAGAGCTTCAATCCCACACAGGCATCCAGCAGTCTTTCCATCCCTGTGGTGCTTGTACCCAAGCGTGCAGCAATGGCATCTGAAGACAGAGGCTCTCCTGACTCCAGCAGAAGATCAAACACCCCCAACTCACAGGCAGTGAACATAACCTGGGGGTAAGGAAAGATGGGAGTGAGGGATCAGGTCAAAGCACCAAAGGCTACTGCGTTTCTAAAGTTGCTTTGTTGGAGAAAATATACACATAATATTTTTCTCGTGTAAAACTGTATTTCATATAAACAAGTCAAATTATTAAACTGAAGTTTCCCTGAACACTGATAATACCATATAGTTCTTATAGCGCACCTTTTTTTCATATCTTTTCCTTTTCTGGCAAAGCCGGATCATGTTTTTGGCTCACCAAGGTTCACATTTAGAGACCAGGTTTTTGGTTGGAGCATTCCTAACTCCTCCTTAGTTTCAGAGCACTTTCTCAAAGTCTCTCTTGCTTTTTGCCTGGAGAGCACAGAGGCAAGACTGTTTAGTGGTGGGTTTTTCTGGTGTTACTTTTGTTATTTAAAACTAAGGATCTAACATACGTTAGTCTCTCTGGAGACTATCCTGTGGCTTGCAGCAGGGAGGGGGTATCCCACTCTACAGACCCTAATTTCAGGGACTGATTTGCATGACTACTGAGGCAGGGAGGTTGTCTCAGCCAAAAGGACCACCTCATTCAGGGCAGCAGAATTGCCCTGCTTTTCATAGAGAAGGTGTGTAACATCTCCAGGAACAACCCTCAACCTTCAGACAGACATATGTAAAAATATATAAGAAAAACACCTTTCTTTAGCTGTACACAGTCAAGTTTACAAGTATTAGCCTACTTCTCTGGTCACACAAACAGTCCTAAAACAGTATCGAAGACAACAACTCAATTAACTGCCTGTAACTACAATGGTTTGATAAAGTCCATGGAAAGTTCCTTGTACCCTCAGTAGGAATATGGTTTATCTGAAGTTGAGATTGTTTCTCAAAAACAAAGTACCAGTGTTAATTTGAAAAGCATCGGGCATTCTTTTTTCTCACCAAACAAAAGAATTTTTCATCATCCTTTTTTCCCCTCTCTTTACTGTCCTCTCTGCCTTTCAGGACCGTTAGTATTTGCACAACCCAAAGAGCATTCCTTCCATTACAATGTTGGCCAGAAGTGCAGAAAGGGACAATATAAAAGGTAATGAAATAGTACGAGTTAAAAAAAAAAAAACCACCAAAAAAATCTCCACTGCACTGGATACTATAATTTGATACCCATGTGCTTACATATGAAGAAAAGCAAATGACATCAGTAAACAACAAGTAAAGTGGAACTACTAGTTCTACCTTTGTGCCTTAATCTTTTATTTGGGAAAACAGACTCTTTCTTTCACCTGAAAAAAGGCAATACATAGAAATTCTCAAGCTCGGCCTTCTGCATGATACATACATACAGGAGAGGGAAGAAAATTCTTTGAGAAGATACTTGAAAAATCTTGTTCTTTGCATGGTTTAACAGGAAGTGAAAAAGCAATTCAAGTCAGCTCTCTGTTTCACAAACTCCAAAAACAAGAAGTGGGAAGAAATCCCACTACAGAAGAAGCCTTCCACATTTGAGGCAGTCAGACAGCAAGCCTCAAGCAAAACAACTCCTGTGCTTTTATAAAGCCTTATGCAGAGACAAGGTCACCTCATCCAAGCCCCAAAAGGTCAGAGAAGTCTCAATAAATGCCAAGTCCATCCTGAGAGTTCAGCTTGCTTTCAGAACTTTTTGTCAAATTTCCTTTCTGTCTAGCCGAGAAGAAGGAATTCTTTTGTATTATATGATTTTCATACCAAAGAATTACATTCAGGACCTAAAATGAGATCCTTGAATATTTCTGTTTGCATACTCTTAGACATCTATCCAAGACTGAGTGATATTTCTTACCTTTGAGACTAAAAATCCACTGTTGTATTGCAAGATGATTTGAGGATAGTCAAGGTCTTCTGTGGAACCCATCTTCTTTCTGGACTGAAGCACGGATTCTCTGCCCTCTTAATTTAAATAAGCTTCTTTCCACCAGGCCCAGACCACACCAGCTGATCCACTTAATCTTATTGTTTCTGAGAAGCACCCTGGTTACAAAACACGTTAGCTAACTCATTTGGCTTCAGTGGGTCTTTCTACCATGTTCAGCTCTTACTTTGGCTCTTCCATCATGAAGTACAAGGCTAAAGAAGCAGTGCAGATTAAAGCTTGTATTGTCAGTTCAGCAGTTGGTTAACAGGCTGGTACTTCAGGAGCACTTGAAAGCTTGTAACAAGCAAAACAGAAATCAGTGCAGAACAGCATCAAGAACCTGAACTCAGTGTGATGCACCAGGAATTCATGAACCAAAGCAGAGTCTTACTCAGGGCTTGCTTAAAAGCAGCTCTACTTCATCAGGCTGGCATTTTGATGCTGAAAGATCTTCCCAAGGATAGAAATCCATACGTATGTTAGCCAGCCCAATGATGTGACCCCAGTGGAAAGATGACAATTTGGCAACACATCTCTTCAAGTGAAATGTAGACATTCCCATGGGTTTAAGAGTGAAGGAGCATCAGCTCAGCTCAAAGCTGTCACAGGATAGTCCTGGCCAAGCCTGGTATCTCCCACGACCCTAATTCTACTCACCTCTCACTCAAGCGTATGCATAGCACTTATCTTTACCATGATGAAACAGAGACTTGTTCAGACTTGGGCTCTGGGTCATGTACACAGGACCTCAGACCTTACCCACACAAGGGAAATGACTGGCATAACTACCACATGGCAGGCAAGAACTGCCAAGGAAATAACCTGAGAGTCCACACAAGGAGCTGAAGGAGTGGAAAACAGCTCATCACTGTCTGTGCCTGAAATAATTTCCACACAGGTGTGGAAAACCTGGGTGTGCTTCCCTGGTCTGGTTTGCAAGCCGTGCCCATGGAATGGATAAAAGAAACACAGAGGGTAGTTGAAACTTGCTGTGATGGGCTCAGGTCCAGGTGACCTTGGGGCAACTCTCAGGTGAGAAAAGACTAGTTCCATCAGGAAAAGACTCACAGGAATTTATCACATATTTAGTGACCCTTCAGGCATCAACACTGAATGAGACCTGACTTAGGTGATCCAGTGATGGCAAAATGTTAAAAAGTAGCATTTTTTTCAGTGGTAGCTTTCTCCACATTTCAGTGATTAATTTAACAGGAAAAACTTGAGCATACAGTGATTAACAGCCAGTTCAACACTTTGCCTATGGTATATGTTTAAAGACTTGGTGTATGTTTAAAGACTGCACTTTACAACTTCGTCCCAACACAACATTTTAATGTTGTCTTCCTTTCCTAGGAAGTAGGGTTGCATTTATACTCTGCTGCTGGAGGTTAGTCCTGTGCGTCTCTTTTGAACCTGCCTCATTTTAGAAGAAACAGGCCAGTATAAAGTTTTCCATGTTTCTTCCGACCATTTTGTGAATGCAGTGAAACTTTCTCGACTGAAAGGTTCCACTGCATAATCCTTCCATGAATCTGTATTTTCCACTCCATCCTTACATTTCAGCCAAAAGATGCTGTATTTCTTTTAGCCAGCAGCGACAGAGCAATCTACTTGTTACAATTAGCTAAGCAGTTATCAACCTTTTTCTCCTCTGTATATAACTCAGAAACAGTACCTGTTCCCCAGGTTCTAACACCACAGGGTCTCTTGTTTTACCAGAACACTAGGTCCAAACATACAAGTTACAGCAAACACCACACTGTAGGAAGACTTAGACCTCCTCATCCCTCATCCTGGCCAACACAGCCTGTAAATACAGTGCTATTGTCTTGCTAGTGCACCAGACTTCACTGCTCAGTGCAGGTTAGACACTAATACTCTGTTTATTTTGCACTATGGAGGCTGGAGATCACAGCACACCTCTCTGCCAGAGTGACTGTGAATCTCTGCGGTTTTCATTTAACAACACACCATTTCTCTGAAGGAAAAGCCTGGATAACAGGTTTTGAGAACACAGCTACATTCATACTGGACATCTTCCTCTGCCATCCCCACCTCAAAGAAGGGTGCGTGATCCCAGTTTCTGTTTAGGAACTTCCATCTGCACATGCACTAAGTGCGTGCCTGCAGAGTTCATTCACTTGCCCAAATCTAGACCTGCTCTTAATGAACACGTTACAGCTTTTTCAGTTCCTCAGATCCATTCCAAGGACAGTTCCATGGAAAAAGAAAGCTTAAAAATGTCTCACGAAGTCTCCATCCATATGGATAACCAGGTCAACTTCTTTACCTCAAATAGCTTTCCCTCTCCTCTGATTAAAATATAGAAATAAATTGTACATTTATAAATATCACTAACCAAAGATAAATAGTGTTAGCCAAAAGATTAGAAAGGTGTAGGAAAATGAAAATATTTTTCTGCTAAAGGTCAATTCTGCCTGTCTGTACCGAGAAACAAATCGATGCAATTTTGCCTGAGCATAAAGATTTCCCATTCCTGGGATCATAACATGTTCAGCTTGAGGCCACCAGCTACACTGAAAGCGAATGCTCACCACACCGAAGTATACATTTCTCTTCTGTTGAGCAAAAGAAAACAACTCTAGGAAGAGCTGCTGCTCACTTTCCTCAAATGACTCAGCCACAGATTGGTAATCAGATGTTGCAGTGACATTTAGTACAGCTGCATTAAGGATTCATAAATCTGAAAATGCTCAACCCTTGATTCTTGTAGTTTTGACTAAATAACAGACAGCTAAGTGCACAACCATAGACTAGCACGTCCTAATGGGCCATAAATTCACTTCACTTACAGTGAAGTTATAGTCTACAAGAGGGTCCGGTAATAAAATGACCACACAGTTAATTAAACTCACTTGATGTACTTTTTAAATTATGACTAAATCCGTCTGTTGAGGACACCAGATGTAATCTTCTAATGGGATTACTACCAGTAACGAGATGTAGGGGAGGAGGGTTGCAGATAACCCACACCAGATTGATGCAAAGCCACACACTGTGTTGTTGTTTCCAAGTAAATTGTTATTGAGGCTTAAAGTCTAAGCTCCTTTTAAGCTACAAATGCATTCATGAAGACGAAATTGCAATGGCTTGCTTTATCTGAAAACCCCATCAAGGTTTTTGTCATAGCACTTAAACCGTGCGCAGGCTAAAGCTTGTTTCTTTACCTCCACGGTTCTGTTTTGTTGATAAGTTTTTCTTTGCCTCAATGGCTCACTACAGAGAAATACTACACAAAAAATAATCGTCATTTTTGCATACCATTTGAAAGTAAGAGATAATCAATGAAGAAAGCTAATTCAGTAAAATTAATGTGTCTGCCAGTGAGAAATGGCAGATGACACTGTTTTCATACATACAACCTTCCTTTTAAGCAACAAGTACAAATCTCAGGGACGTGACTTCGATAATGAGTTTCAGTAATTCCAATATGGAAACAACTGTGCCTCACTATCATTATTAAGCCTCTAAGTATGCCCAGCATATATCAGAGGGCCTGGAAGTACACTAACTTAATACAGTTTGTACCCTTTTATTAAGAATCCTAAAAAGGCAGGATACTCAGTATCATACTTTTTATTGGAAATAGAATACCCAGTTTTAACTAAATGCTCCTTTTCTTTGTAACTTTTAATTCTTCTCATGTTTTACAACAGGTACATTTCCCTAGTAACATGACTACTGCTTCTGTCAGTTTTTGAAACCAACCAATTTTTTTTCCTGTTTACATTACATGTACTACTGGCAGACATTTGGAGTGGGCAGGAACTCCTGTATACCCAGCTCATTCTCTAAGCAAACCCTCCCTTCTCTTCAGTTTTCTTTACAGTAAAAACCCTGACTGTGTAAAGTCCATCACAAGCAACCCAGAGTTGTTCTTGGTTTACCTTTCTGGCCTGCAAATAATCTCTCAACAAATAATTCAACCAAGTAGTCATTGAGATCTCTGTCAGAGGAAGGGCCCAGCAGATAAGAGGTATAGTCTCCCTGAGGACAGACAGGTTCATTAGTTAAAATGGTGGAGGCCGAAACTTTAAAGAGAGAGAGATGCAAAAAGACAACCAAGATGGACAGCAGCTGAGATAGGCTTCTATGTCAGAAATCATTTGTGGTCTATTAAGCATCACAAAGCCAATCAGTGGACATGAAACTGACTTGCACAGGCCATTTTACACTTGCTAATCTGACAACCTTATCCTCCGTTTCTTCAAAAAGACCAGAAAGAAGTGTCCCTGCAGCTCGGCGTGGGCAAGCACCCCTTAAATCCTTTTACCTGGTGGCTCAACTCAAATGTGTGTTTACAGCTTTATGCCGTCTGCCAGCCATGTCAGGTGCAGCGAGCAGAAGAGAAAGACTTTGCCATCCTTTTCCTTTTCCAGTTAAGGTAGAAAGTAACAGACACCACTAGGGAATTCCTGAGAGAACTTACTGTCTGGGATCACATGCAGAATTGCAGGGAAGATCTGGTATGAGAGCGATCAATCCTTGCTCAGATACTTGGCTGGCAGGTTGAGACTCCTAGCTGGGAGTGACTGTGGTGCTACCACACCATTATCCCTTCACGTTGTCCTACAAGTGGTCGCAGTTTCAAGGGCACCACTCATGGGGATCCCATCCAGAGCAGGTAGAGCTCACTTTGCAGGTGCCACAGAGCACACGCAACTGGATTAGGCATCAGTTAAAAAACAGTTCAAATCACCCTTAGCCCTTCAATAGTTTTAGAACCTAATACTATGGCAAAGCATTTGAGATAATCTATGATTTATTTTTGATTTTTTTTTTCCGTGAGGAAGCAGAAGATATATTCAGAGGATGCAGAAGGTGAGAGTAAACCTGATTAAATTAATTTTCTGTGCTATGATTATAAAGAAGGAAGGATGTTGGTGCACACCATTTCAAACAAGCCTCAAGAGACTGGTATCGGAGCACGTACAAAATAACCCAGAGGTGCATTTCCTTTTAACAACACTAATACTTACACAGGTAGGAATGTGAGACACCAGGGGGATCCACTCTGTACATCCAGTTCTGAAGTATCGACTGCAACCACCTTGCCGATTTATACAAACACTAGACACAACTCTGCAAATTTATTTTGAGGCAGCAGAAGATATATTCTGCAAAAAACGCATTCATTGGGCTGGGGAAAGGACGGATCAACAGAATGCAACAAACTTAAGGAAAAAGGTTTTGCATCCAGATTATAACTAAACTTGATGCCAGATCAAACCCCTTAACTTACAGAGCAATACGAGGCATCAGCTGCCAATTCTACTCACTCATTTATGAATTAAGGCACCTGCTGAACTATTCAGTTTAATTGCTGTCCCACACAGAATCTAGCAACATCTCTACCTCTGCTGTCAAACATGGACAGCTGCAATAGTCTGTTACATGATCCTATATGTGTTCAAGAACTGCCCTAAACCTGACACTGGTAGGGTGTCCAGGGAGCGCTGAGCAGTGACCAGCTCTCACTGGTTTGCCTTTATAACCTTGCAGCCCCAGGGACAGTCCTGTGCTCAGTTTTGGAAGCCACTGCAAAAATTCTCATTTTCTCTAACAGCTTTCAAGACGATGCTTCCAAATAACATATCTAATGTTTTTTTATGTGCATAACTAATTATGCATATGCCCTTATTCTGGGTCATTGAATAGATTACTCTACATAGGTAGAGTCAATTGCAAAATACTGTGGATATGGTCATGGCTTTGGTAACCACTTCTTACTAATATCAATTACTTCTGGCAATATGACTCAAACATTACCAACATTGCTTTACCAGATGGAAATGTACGCAGATGGAAAGCACCACAACAATCATATTGAAGGGCTTTGGCCTTGCCCTTGTGAGAAGCCATAGTTTCTGTGGAATAAGCTGCTTCCAGAGTCACCCAGTGCAGGTCGAGCACAGGATATAAGAAGAAAATTACAGGCTGAAAGCCTCCCACAGGAATGGGAGGAGACATTCTTCTTTAAGGATCAGAACAGGACTATGTGACACTGTCATAACACCGTCCATAACAACAGGAACTTGGATTTCTTACCCTTTTGAGGTTCTTGTTCTTCTTTGCTTAACAAGGGCTGCAGGAAAACCATTCCTGGCTGCCTGTGCCAGGAGCCATGGCGAGGCAGCAGCACACACATGCACAGTATCTACCAATCCCTACATAACATGGGGAGACTCTGGAGCTTTGGTCTACAACCTTCTGACCTGCTTCAGCTCAGGCCTTGCTGCAAGCCCTCTGCGATAAGCAGAATTCTCAAACAGGAAGAGGTCACACACTGCCCCGCATCATTGGATGATTAATACCCTTCTGAACCCTGCACATCCTAAAAAGCAAGGTGGGTTCCCACTGGATTGATGCTATTTTCCTGGCCCCTCTATGAGGACAAAAAGGAAACATTGCATTTTATGGTGACAGATGTAAAACCTCTCCTGGAGCTGACTGCAAGAAGAAAGGTGCATCCACACAGCTGAGAAAACTCTCTTCCTGTGTCATCATGTGACTTAAGAGACTCAAGAATGGAGGCAGAACATCAGAAGAAACCCTGGGCATTTCTTGGGGTTGATGAAAAATTATGAAGGATGAAAAACAAAGTCAAATGCATGGGATAAGCTTAACAGTTCCGGAGGAATGACTTTTACTGAAGTCTTCCCTCATCTTCAAGGATTTCTTTCCCCATCTTTACCCTATATCCCTGGGGCTGCCATGCATTCAGACAAGATGAAAGCTGACATCCAGGCTCCAGCTTTTCAAGTGGCAGCCTACCAGAGAAGAAACAAAGACTTACAGCCTTGCTCACCCAGATCCTTGACATTCTGATAAAACGCAGTGAATAAATCTATATTCCTACTTACAACTGAGGGGAACAAGGCCCCCAAAACAAAACAAACCCCTGAATATTGATAGACAAACGGAAGAAGATATGTAACTTCGATGCAATGGGACATACCACATGCAACTCATGACAAGCCCAGGCAAAGAGAGTCAGTCAGGTTACTACTGGTATATATCCTCACTGACCAGTTTCAGAAGTACATAGGTAGATATCACTACAGGCATTCTCATTGGATTGGAATTCCAGCAACTAAGGGTCTGAAAACAGAGGTAGCCTAGTAGCTTAGTCAAACTCTATCCAATACTCAACCATACCAACATAAATTCAACGTTTCATAAATATTTATTAGTTTGGTCTGTCTTTGATTAGTATTAGTTGCTAAATGCTATACTCTTCAGTTTCCTTAACATTTATATCAGAACCTGTGACTGTGATGTGATTTAAACACTGTAAATTTAATAATTAAATGAGAACAGTAATGCAGATTATTGGAAAGCCTTGACCAAAATTTGCTGATCGAAGTTTCAAGTTCATTTCAAAAGGATATTGCTTTAAAGTGCCTAAACCAGCAGAGGACAGACATTAAATACTTATCTTTTCATATGAACTCAAGATCGTCACTCAGACATACACTGAAATGGAAGAAAAAAGACCAACTAATTTTCTCTGCTTTTAGACAGCTCTTGAAAGTCAGTCTTGCAAATCCAAGAATTCAGGAAAGATTTACGCAATCAACGTCACAACATTCTTCCAAAGCAGGGAAAAATAGCAGTAACTTCAGTACTTCAGCTTCTAGAAGCCATTACAAAGCCTGTTGGTATCCTAAGTTCTTTCATTTGAAACACTAGAAAATACTTGGTAGAAATGTACTGACTTACAATCAATACAGAACAAAGAGCAATTGTTTGCTATCAAAAATTATATGAAGTTATTGCATCAGCAAGGTTTTTGCAGTAGTACAAGCACACACCGCAGCCATAATAAAACCTGAATAAAAGATATTGGGCATGGCATAATTTATATTTGTGACCTTATTACAAGATTACAGTTTCAACTCTTCAAGATTCCTTGCAGTTCAACGCCTATCACCAGTGATGATGACCACAAGCAGACTGATGCCCAGATAGTCTTGCAGCAAAGGCTACCTTGAAAAGACAACCCCCACCATTTTTATTGTTGAACATGATGTTATATGGCACAAGATTTCCCTTTGGTCAGTTGGGGTCAGTTGTCCTAGCTGTGTCCCCTCCCAAGCCTCTTGCCCAACCTCAGCCTACCCATCCCGGGGGGTGGAGGGGTGCACGAAATGGGAAATGGAGAAGGCCTTGACACTGTGCAAGCACAGCTCAGCAGCAGATAAAGCACTGGTGTGTTATCAACACTGTTTGTCACAAGTCCAAAACACTGCACCACATGGGCAGCTATGAGGAAAGTTAACTCCCTCCCAGCCAGACCTAGTACAAAGACACACCACACAATACACACTTCAGGGAATTCAGCACTGAAACGAAAGCTGCTGTGAAAAGAAGAAATACAAGCACTATAAACAATTGAGTTACTTCATGTTACTGCACTTTTAGGACATGGTATAAAGTCAGTGCTGGATATGTGTTAAGCTGAGTGATTATTAAAGCCCGATAGCTGAACATCCTCCCCCTTACCTTCTCTGGCCTCAGAAATTGCCCTAAATATTGGGGGAGCTTATAGAATTTAATCATTTCAGAGTGGGATATGAAAACTGCTCTTGGTGTCTTCTCTGGAGCAAAAAAATTTATCAAGCAAGTCTTTTTTCATTATTAACTAACAATATCTGTTGGATTCTTCTAGTATGATTCCAACACTTTTTGGTGCCTGCCACTGCTTTAACTGCTTCCACTCTTGGCAATGACACTGCATTCATAGCTTGATGACCTCCTGAAAGCAGCACTATAAAATAGCACCTCCCTGACTACTTAGATAGTGTATCATCAACACTTCCACCTAACGTATCAATCCCAGTGGAAATCGGCAGCAGAAATATACTGTAGAAATACTAGTAAGACTCTAACCCTGAGCTCAAAGACATTAGTGCTGACAGCCATTAGATAAATTTCTCACATCACTGCAGATATAAACCACTTTTTTTAAAAAAGTGGTGTTACTGTGTCAGTATTTAAGAGCAGGAAAAGCAGAATCATGTGCATTTACAAATTATTAGATTTTAGCAAAATCAGTACCAAAGATGAACTTATCTTCAGGTAGACAGGCTTTTAAGACTTCAACAAAGATAGTAGAAAAATTAACTCTCCATAGAAAGCCACTGCTCAGAATTCTAAGAGACTAGTGGTGTTGAGATGATCAGATAAATCAGTCTCGGTCTCATCCCCCAGTCAAACTCACAAGAAAAGTCACCAAAACTTGAGAAGTAACATAATTAATTGGAGATTTTAAAAACCCTGAATTGCCAGGAAGGGAAAAGAATGTCTACCTTTTCTTTCCACAGCTGGTAACTACAAAGACTTCAGCAGCATGGCCTAAGTTAGAAACAAACCCTGCATGGATTCACTGAAAGCAACGCAGACAAACTCAGCCATCCAGGGATGCAGGTGTGCTGCAGCACCAACGTGCTCCTCAGGCACTCCAGGAAAGGGATGGACTTCAATCTGATGCATCAGTGCGAGGAAAATGGCATCTGAAGGCTGTGGATAAAAAGCACCCCCCCCTGCTGAATTAACAGTTGACACAGCTGTACACAACAGGACCATCACAAAGAGTGGCTAAGGATCATTACTCAAATGTGTTGAGTGATATTTTTTTCAACAAATGGGTTCTCATACAACACTTTCGCAAATTTTAATACACTGACATATGAAAACAGCAACTTCAGTTCACTGGAAACAGTTTTCTTTTTAATTTTACCATAAAAAGGCAAAATAAACTCTTTCACTGTAATGTTATAGCTTTTAATATTCCTGAGCTGCATTTTAGAAGCAAAAGTATTCTTAAATGGATTTAAGAAGAGACACTGCAGCCTTACTTTCCAACACCACAAGTAAAAATAATTTAGCAAGAAGGCCCCTTTTTCAAAAGACAATGGCTACCTCTGTATGTACCTGAAAAAATACTTCAAGTGGTTTTACGCCACCTGAAGTAATTACAAAGCCAAACATGTCAACAAAATAACAGAACAACTTTTCAACCATTTTACCACTGCTTCTTACTTCCCACATCAGTGCACCTCTCTTACATGGAAAGTATTATTATACAAATGGCATTACACACCAGAATAATTTGGTCCACAAAGCTTGGCACCATACAGACATATGAAGGAATCACAGCAGTTTAAAAGATAACCTGCATATCTTTATAGCCAGTTTTAAGAACTATATGAAAGTCCTGCTATCCATCTCAGTCAGCAATAACTCTACTTTGTTGACGGTGATTTCATTGAATGAACCAGAAAGCATTCAAAAGCAAATGTGTATGTCATAGCTTGTCACGTTTGGAGTTCCAGACGTTCCCATGTACTTCTCAAACCAAACTGGGTGATACAGAGATAAAAACTAAATAAACTAAAATTAAGATTTAGAAAACTTAACATCAGGAAAACAGGTTGACTTTTAGCACTGTAGGAACTCGAGCGCAAGCACAGGTGGTTATACCTACATTGTGGTAGAAACCTGGAAATAGACAACAAAGCACAAAGGATCGTCAAAAAATATCAGGCATCTGTTTTCTTGATTTCAGGGACTAGAGGCAAGTTAAGCATTGGTTGAAACAAACGTGTTTTCCATAGCAGTCACACCGATGAGGTCTCGTTTACAACTTTCTGGCCCTTTTGTCCAACCACAGCCTTTCCAAGGAGCCAAAGCCTCCACTACCCACTCCAAGTACTCCTGTGCTTACTCAGTGATCTCCTCCGGTGCCTTTGCCTCCTGCTGCCACTTCTGCGACTGTGACTTCTTTCTCTTCTGTCTCGTTTGCGTTCGTTACTGCGAGTTCTTCTGTAACGTGAACGCCTGGGGCTTACACTTCTTCGACGAGGACTATGGCTTCGTCGAGGACTGTAACTTCTGCTAGAGTGTCTGTAATACCTCCTTTCTTTCCTGCGCTTTTCATCCAGATAACTCACATCTCTTCTGTGCCTGCTCCTCTCTCGTTTATCCTTGCTTTCATCAGTGTTTATGCTGCTACAAGAACGGCTTTTTCTTCTCCGTGGCTCTGCGCTACGTTTGCGCTGCTCATAGCGTGAGTCCTTCCTGCAGGTATTCTGGTCATGGCTAGAAAGGGTCTTCTGCTCCTGGTTATTGGTAGGAACACATGAAAGTACCCCCGAACTTCTTTTCTCAGAACACCTCTCAGAGTTTGTGGTATGAAGTTTCTGACCTTCTTTGACATGAACTTTGTCATGGACGTTGCCATTCAAGTACTTGCATTGAGTGTTAACACTCTCAGGGGATGGTACTTCCCTTTGACAGTCGGGAGCCAGTTTGCCTGTAACAGCCTGTCCTGAGGTAGAAGTGATGCAGCTGGATGACACAGTGTGTGGAACATCACTCGGGGCTTTCAGTACCTCAGACTGAGATGATTCCGTTTCTTCTTTGTTTTGATTAACTGCATCCATTTTCTTGCTCAGAAGATTGTTCAGTATTTTCACCCTCAGTTCCTTCTCTTTTCTCTGCAACCCCAGTGCTCTCTCTTTTTCCTCTTCCACACGTTTGAGCTCAGCCTCCTGGAGCCTCCGTCTCTCCTCCAGCTGCTGAAGACGAATCTTTTCTTCATTATGTTCTTGCTCCAAAAGCTTCACTGTCTGAAAGATAGTCAAAGGGAAGGTAAAAGTAAAAAAGAAAATCTTTATAGACCTGCTCATACTTCCAAGTTATACTGTAACACAAAAGGAGCAATATAGCAAGAAACTGAAATTTAACAACCAGAACATGACCATCCCAAAATAAGGCAGTTGCATCCCTGTTAAAGGGAATAAAATCAAAACTATCCCAACAAAAAAAACCCCATTAACACACAACTGTTGTAAGGTTAAACGTTAGTCTTAATCCACAAACTCTTCTGAATGTTAATTTCTCCTAGTTGTTTCACAAGGCAAAACCAAAGCTTGGTCTTTATGGCTCCTTAATACAACAAGAGTAACACACAAGCTAGAACAACATGTGAAATTTGAACTATTAAAGTACATTTATCAGGGTCAACACTTCAAGGTTTCACTCAAAATTAAAACATTAGTTTCTGTTAGATGACTGCAATCTGTGGTTCATAGATGACTTTCCAATGAGTTCATAAAAACCAGCAAATAATGAAACACACACACGAGGTAGAAACTGATTCTCATTTTGTCAACCACTTTACAAACTCATGGTACTGATAAAGGAGGTTCAAGTTGTTTTGTCCTTTTTTCAATTCTGACTCAGACAAACAGCTTAGTGTAGACCTCAAAATTCAGGGAGTGAAAGAAACACACTGCTCTGTTTTATCAGACGACCTTGCTATTTCACAGCTGAAAAGTTACAAAGCCTGCAAGAAGTATTTCTCCCTTCTCCTAGCATGTAACTCACCACATAGTACTCTATGACTTCAAAAACACTCCTGAGGTACAGTGGCATTAGGGGAAAAAACCCCCAACAACTGTGCTTTGCCACACAGTTTTTAATTTCTACAGAAAATACTTACATTGCACCCTAATACGACTTTATCCAAGTGTTAAGCAAATGACATCCTGTTTCAGTGAAAAATAACAATACTGTTAGAGAGGCATGATCTAACATTTGACACCTCAAGTTCACAGTACTTTTCCTACAGGGAAATCATTCCCTACCCTTTCAAACAACAAATAATGAAAGCTTATTCTCTGAAACTGCAAAGAATAGTTAACAGTATGATTGAAAGCCAGAAGGGAAACAGCATCAAAGCTGGAATTAGAAATAAGGAGTCTTGCATCCTATCCTCTGTTTTTAGTTCACATTATTATGCTTACACATTCTTTTAATGGACTTAAGAGCAAGCCTGCCAATTAGTTTACAGGTAACAAACACTATTCAGGGCTTCAGGTTCAAGTTCACTCTTCCATTTACCTATATTTGTATATTTTACCAAGGGAGAAATACTATTTCATTGCATAATTTTTAAATTTTTGGTCTAAGGAATAGCATCTGGAGAGCTACTAAATCTGTTGTTTAATGAACAGCACTCCTCACATTCTCTCGAGTCAGTAAAAGGCTTTGTTCTGCTGGGTTCTTCATTAGCTACTGAAATAAATATTGAAGTTACCTTTGCCCTGCTTAGCAGTTCTGCAATTAGTCTAATGGACTGAAGATTTCTCTGAGCTAAGAGGAGCTTTCTTTCTTCTAACTTTATCTTCTCTTGCAGTTTTTTCTGTTCTTCAGCTTGAAGCTTTTCAAGTTGCTTTTTGTTTCTTCGAACTTCACGATCTTTCTGTTTCTGTTCTCTTTTGCGTAACTTTTCTTCTCTTTTTCTTTCTCTCTCATATTCTTCAAGCTCTCTCTGCTTCCTAAAACAAGAGATTCATATTTTTACCTTATCTAGGGCAGGTACAATTTTATATTTTTACATAGAGTAGGAGTCTATTTAGTACTTTAAGTAAATTTGTTTCTAAGTAAGTCTTGTTGATTACTGTAAAACAGAATTAGAAAACAGTGAACATATTAACCTAAGTTGTGAGAGCAAACAATCATTAGCCTGTCAATATTTGAAAACAAGTTGGAATTCAAACACAAAACATGGCTGCAACAAAAATTTACTTTTTCTAAACCAATTCAACCAGGGACTATAACAATGCATCGAGCAGCTAGGCAGACAATCAAGAAGAAAATTACCAAGCCAATTAATGGTGCGGGTGGCTTTTGTTTCAGTCATTAGCACAAACTGGTAGCTTAGGTAGAAGGCTGAGGGTTTCCAAGATCAGGTGTCTAAATAGCACTATTTTTAGGAACATGAGTATTTTGCAGATTTAATACTTTGAATTGAACATAAGCATCAGTGACAATCTAAATAACCCTACAGTTTCAGAAACTGTTTAATATCCAAACATTAAGCAATAAGAATTTATACACAGCAAGGCAACTGGACATCATACATGCTCTGAAACAATTTGCTCCATTCGTGTTTATATTCTGAATTGCTGTCTTACAACACTTGCACCTGTATACATTTTCTTAAAATGTAACTGTTAAGATATACTTGTATCCCATCCCTTTCCTGGAAAAATAGTGACATTAACAACAAATGAACTTTAGAATATCAGAGTGACTTGCTAGTATAACTAGTGCATAATTTTCTGTTGTCCATTTACAATGCATACTTTTCCAGAGTGACTACCCATTGTGTAAATTCCCAGCTCTTGGAATTGCAGTTCAATAACAAAAAAATAGAAGGTGTAAACCACTCTTCTCCAAATCTCAATTCCTGAATACTCCATTATCAAAAGGACCACAGTATTTTGAGTGCTTCAATTTAGCTACAGGAGTTGAACTTTAAAAGGAAACTTTGTGTTATTTTCCAACTATGGCTGCTGATATGGAGTAATTACAGTTTTCTTATGCCTGATTGTTAAAAATGTAACTGAGAAATACGCGATAAATACCTTTCTTCTTCTTTTTGTTTTTCCTCAGCTTCTTTCTCTTTACGTTTTTGTTCTTCTCTTTGTTTTTCAAGCTCTTGAAGCTTTTGCCTTTCAAGCTGACGCTTCTTAATTGATGCATCACTAAGGTGTTTTGTTGAGTCAAAAGAAACCTTTACAGGATACAATTGAAAACAGTTTTAAACTGACAAAAAAAAAAAAATC
>NW_015091257.1:4623162-4677970 GCF_001431845.1 Calidris pugnax | reverse complement strand
TTTTAAACTAAAAAAAAAAAAAAAAAAATCTCCCAACAACCTGCAAAATCCCAAACAATTTTAACCTACCACAGTGTATAAATAGGATCAGAAATATAAATCCTTTTGCAAAACAAATGGAATTTTTCTACGTGCTCAGAGGAAGAACCCAAGTACTACAGCCAGATAACTGGGAACTAAATGCCTGTCCAAAATGCCCGTCCACTAGCACAATGAGGTACCAGTTTACACTTTTGTGTGTTTGACATCCAAAAATCAACCCTAGCATGGTTTAGGCCCTGGCTGTCCAATGTTTTCAACCTGTCAGAACAAGAGCAAACAGAACTCTTTCAACTCCTGCATGCTATTAGGGACTGTGCAGCATTAGGCAGAAATGGGCTTTAATAAAGGCCTCCCTTTCTGCCTAACACCGTGATCCTTCAGGTCAGCAGAAGAAACTCTGCAAGTGCTTCCCCACCAATTCTAACACCAAGATTCCTGAACTGAGGTACGCTGGGCTGAAGCTCCAAGTTTGAGACTGCAAACATAAGAGAAAAGGAAGTCAGACACACCTGAGCAATGAGGTTCACCTTAACCATGTCCAGCTGCATGCTGGAACAGGATACCAGTAGAGATCACAGCCCTGGTGTCTTATCTCCCACTCTAGATACCAGTGCCTGTACAGGCAGGCAGAGGGTCCATAATACATTCCCACATGCCCATCGTCATGAACCATGGGCAGAGAACAAGCAGCACATATTCTGCAGTTTAATTCACCCCGGTTCGATGAAAAAACGATGTTTCACTAGCAGGCTAAAGGACAGGCAGGTAGAAACAGACAAGGTGTTGTGATCTCCTATGAAAGAGATCCATCCTGTCAGCTCAGTTACAAACACAGCCATCTCTCTTTCCTATCAACCTCCAGGGCAGCTGCCAGGAAAGCATGCTCCCTCTTGCACAGCCAAACTAAATTTGGGAACCCTGACCCCTGCATGTAAGTGACAGTTTGAATTTCACATCCCCTTGAAAACCTCGAGGGTCAAGGTACAAAATGTTTCTATGCTCCAACTGACAAACTTAGATAATAAAAGACTAGGGTATTTTACTTATATCAACCAAACTAAAACTTGAATAAGTATTTGCATATTCCCACATTACACAAAGAAATACTCAAAGCTTTTTTCCTGAAATACACTGTCTGATTTGATGAGTAACTATTGAGCATACTAAAATACATCTGCAAACATTGCACTCCATCAATACGTAAGAGCACAGTGACTCCAAACTTATCAGAGCAAGTTTCCTTAAGGTCATGCTTTCAAAGATACATCTGAACAGACTGTCTTGTTCTCTCCTGTCACAGTGACATTTTCTAAGACAATGAGGTTACAGAAAAAAAATCTCGAAAATTCAGTATGTAAATATTATGAATTAAGAACACTGCATTCACAGGAAACTGTGCTACAGATTAACATTGCCATTTAAATTTTTGCACACCTTTCTGTACATACAACATACTAATGATTAACTGTGTATTCCCCAGGCCGTACAGGCCACATGCCATTAAACTCCACAGTTCTGACACTTGTGTGGCAGACCTCATTACCAATGCTGGGACCAAATACAGAAGCTGTGAAATTCTCCCCCAAAATTTCTCTTTGTAGTGAACACAAGACAGAACAATGCACTTTAAAGTTAGCCTTCTGGTCAAGTCTGAACTTGTTCGAAATTAAAATTTTAAATGAAATGACAAGATTTATAAGTACACATTACTTTATAAAAAAATTACCAGATTATGTTCATATACTTGGTCCTTCTATCAAGCAGTTTTCTTTTCTAGAACCGTCTTGTTAAAAAAAAAAAAAGAAGCAGCAAAAGCCCACCCACTTTGCATAGTCTAAGACAACATTCCATTTTCCTTTACAAATTTTGTTATGGCTGTTCCATGGAACTACCTTAGTGCTGTTAATGTCACCTGCTGTCATCACTACTGTACGTAGATGTAGGTTTTAAGCACTAGGGAAATAACATTTAGCTGTATTTGGTCTTTCACATGCGTTCCCATAAAAAAAAGCCCAGGTTCTCACCTTTATATTGCAAGCCACTGCTTTGCCATCATCGCCTTTATACATCAGCTTCATCCCTCGCAGGGCGTTCATGGCCTTAATGAAACCCGCATATTCCCGATATTGAACATAAGCTTCGAAATTTAAATGACCTCCAAAACTGAAAGTGTGAAAATTTCTGCCAGTCATTTCTTCTCTGTAAGGGTCCAGCATGGGTATGTCCACGTTACGTATTTCTCCAAACTTCTGGAAAACTTTTATAAGGACTTCTTCACTTGGCTTTTCCGAGCCAGAGTCCTTTGCTGCAAACCACTTACAAGGCAAGCCCTCTAAGTGGATCGTGTCTGGCCTTTCCCCGGGCAAAGTTTCATTCATATCTTTTGCATCACGGAAAAACGAGTCCCAGTCATGTCTAGTAGGAAAGTCAATCTTATATTCCGCAGCACGGACTTTTAAGATGTCAGAGAAGCCACTCAGCTTTATTGTTTTGCCATCAAGGCATGCCAGAAAAGATTTAACCAAACTTTTATTTTCAACTTCTCCTTCAAACCGGATGAAATCCATTGTGCTTTTAGAAATCCGCAGAGTGGAAAACTGATGAGTTTGCACCATCCCTTTCAATCTTTCCATCACTTCCCAGTTCGAAATGGATTTTCCCGGTTGTTTCAGCTGAGGAAGTGCCACACTGATGGTCATTTTTGTAATGGGTTTAAGATATAACCCACAGGGAGCACAGAGCTCTACAGCTTCTGATGTATCATGAACTATTGTTGCAGCAGCCATAACACAGAAAAAGCATAGGATAAAAAAAAAATAAAAGATGCAAGTTTAAGTTGCAGGCCAACAGTAGTAAAATAAAACAGCCCTTATCCGTAAATAATTGAATTCTTTGGCCATTTAACCATTCCCAAGTTAAACCAATGTCTCTTAATACAAGAGTCAATTAGACAGTTAAAACCAAGCAGTATAAACATCTTAAATTACTTTATAACCACTAGAACCTATAAGTAATTAAAACTCAGTAAGGCCTCAGAAAAAAAAAAACAACAAAAACCCAAGCAGCTGATGATAATCTTAGGAATACATGAAGTTGGTATGTGATGGCTCAGAAAGCAGCTACCCTTTTTTACGGAAGGAAGGGACTGGCGGAGCGATGCCACACCGCTTTGAAGTCTACTTAACAAGCAGTGAACCCCAGCAGGCTAGTGCCCGAGGCGGGGCCCCACGTTCTCCAGCGGGAAGGCTTGGAAGGCGTCTGCAACGAGAGAAAACCGTCCCCTGTTATTCCGAAGCGAAAAAGCCCCGCCGCCCTCCCTCCTCGGCAGCGTCGGAGGAGGCGGGGGAGAGCCCTCAGCCCCGCCGGAGACAGCGACCGCGACCCCTCCCGCGGGAAGGCCGGCAGCTGAGCCCCACGGGAGGAGCCCGGGCGGCGGGGAGAGGCCTCGGGAAGACGGCAGCGGAGAGATCCCACAGCGGGCCGGGCCGGGCCGGGCCGGGTTGGGCTGAGTTACCCGCACCCTCCCCCGCCGGCTCCCCTACGCGTTTTCCGGCCGCCGGAGCCCAGCGGCGCCCCGCTGGCCGCCTCCTCCTCCCCTACCCTATCCTCCTCCCGGCGAGGGGATCCTCCCGGCGCCCGCCTCACCGGCAGCCGGCAGAGCGGCTCAGCCCCACAGGTAACAGCCGCCCGCCCCGGGCCCTGCCGCCCCGCGCACCGCCGGGGCCGCTTCCGCTTCCGCCTTGGCGGAAGTCTCGCGGGGCGGGGCGGGCGGTCGCTCGCTCTATGGCAGCGGCGGGAGGGCGCCGCCTGGCGGCGGGGCGGGAGAGAGGGGGCAGGCTCGGGTTCGACGCGGACATGGCGGCTGGGCCCGCGGTTCTTGCCGCCCCACACAGGGAGTTGACGCGTACAACCAGCGTGTGCCTCCGGGCCTGTTTCCCTCCGAGGTGATTTTCACCCTTTGCTTCTAGCGGTCTGGGGCACGCGGGCATGGCATCGTAGCGTCGTTCTGGTTGGAAGAGACCTTTATGGTCGTTGAGTCCAACCGTTCACCGGGCACTGCCAAGTCCCCCACTGAACGGTGTGCCTCAGCACGGCATCTACACGTATTTTAAACACCTCCAGGGATGATGATTCTGCCACTTCTCCAGGCAGCCTGGTCCCAGGGAAGCCTGGCAAACCTTTTGGTGGAGAATTTTTTCCTAATGTCACAGAATGATAGGGTTGGAAGAGACCTCTGGAGATCATCTCATCCAACCCCCCTGCAAAAGCAGGTCCACCCAGAGCAGGTTGCACAGGAACATGCCCAGGTGGGTTTTGAATGTCTGCACAGACAGAGACTCCACCACCTCTCTGGGCAGCCTGTTCCAGTGCTCTGCCACCCTCAAAATGAAAAAGTTCCTCCTCATTTTAAAATGGAACTTCTTATGTTCAAGTTTGTGCCCATTTCCTCTTGACCTGTCACTGGGCACCACTGAAAAAGGACTGGCCCCATCCTCTTGACACCCACCCTTTAAGTATTTATAGGCATTGATCAGATCCCCCCCTCCGTCTTCTCCAGACTAAAAAGATGCATGTCCCTCCTAAACCTCTCCTGGTGCATCTTGAGGCAATTTCTTCCTGTCCTATCACCTGTTACTTGGGAGAAGACATTCGACTTCCACCTTTCTACAACCTCCTTTCAGGTGGTTGTAGAGAGTGATAAGGTCTCACCCTGCCAAAAGCCACCTCACAGCCTGGGGAACAGAGCCTCCATGTTCACCATCCACCCAGGAAGACAGCCTCCAACTTGGTGCTTACCACACATTTCCAACATTTTGTGCTTTTTTTTGGAAACAAATCCAAACTCGGTATTTGTGAAAGAATGGCACAAATCAATAAGGCATAATTTTATTTGCATAAACATGAGTGACTAGTGCTATGCAAGATGCCATAAGATATCCCTGCTACATACATGGCTCTGGAAAATATGGCACATGACCTACAGGACAGCTGAGTACACTCTTAGCTTGTGGTCACATGGGTGGGTCACATGGTGGGGTAAGTCCATGGATGCGTGGATGAGTGTGTCCATGGATGGACGAGTACATGGGAGGATAGATGTATGTGGGGTCACAGAACAATTAACTGTAATAGAAAACAGACAGTATTTAGCGACAAGATTAGAAGGTAGGCAGAGCGTTTAACTACAAAATTAGGAAGTAAACAGAACAATTAATTATAAGAATAGAAGATAGATTGGAGGGTAGCAAGTGCCAACTTCACCTGTTTCCGGCAGCCTAAAGTAAGCTGAGCCTTATTAGTGTGGTAAAAATCACACTCCTGGGAAGAGATCTTATATACCATCGTGGTTTGGACTGGAACGGCCACTGAACGAAAGACAGATTCTCTCTTTGACCTCTCTCCCTTCAGAGAAGGAAGAGCACCTTGCTTTAGAGGAGAGGAGAGATAATGAGAGGAAGAGAGAACTTATGGGTTGAAAAAGAAAATGAACTACTTTAAGGAAATATTAATAATAAAATAATAAAAAGAATACATAATAATAAGAAGAAAATAATGAAATACATATGAGATATACAAAACCCATATCGAGCTCCCAAGATGACAATCATGACACTGGCAGGCACTGGGAAAATCCCAGACTGGACTCAATGTTTGGGAACTGGATTCCAGATCGAGATTCAGGAACACACTTACCAGGATCAAAGGCAGACTCAGAGTCCTCCTGGGATGCTGGCCACTGAAGAAAGAGGCTGACCCCTTTGATCCCTTAACTAATCATGATGCAGGTGGGATGGAATGCCCCGTTGGTCACTTTTGGGTCACCTGTCCTGTCCCCTACTCCCCACAGGTGCGGCCCCTTTACCTTCTTCTTCTCCCACCTCTCCATCCTGGCACATAGCAAAGTTAGCTGACCTTGGTTGTTATAGCAACAAATATGAGCAAGAGCCTCTCTCCATACCATCGCTTGGCATCAACTATAAACATCAGGCCTTATCACTCCGGTAGCAGGCACAGTCTGAAGAATATGCCATTAATTTCATAGAGTTAGTTAGAAGAGGCTTAGCTGAAAAGTAAAGTTACTGAAAAGAAGATTGGTTCTCTTATACCTCAAACCAGGACATGCTAATGTTAGATTGCCTTTGTATAATGACCTGGAATGAATTAGCGTATGTGCTGTAGTTTGTAATTATGTAATGCTTTGAACGATAGCTAATTTATCAACGAACTTTTTTCTCAATAAGCTAAATGTATAGAAGTCAGCTGTGCCTTGTCTGAGCATGCTAACTTTGTGACTGATTGCCTAACACTCTCTTCTGCGCAGAAATAAATAAAGTTTCAATTGTATGTGATAATTGGTTGGTGAGTGCCAGGCTCAAACCCTGTGGAGGGACAACAAGCTGCATATGATGATGGATACCCTACAGCATCCTGTCTCATGAGTTTGACAACTCAATTGAGCCTTTGGTGTCATCTTAGGGGCTGTGGGGTCTGGGTGCTGCTTCAGTTTTGGCTATCGCTTTGGGAGAGTGTGAGTCTTCTCAAATCCTGGTTTGAGCCTGCTGCACCTTCCCTGATATCTCCAGTACCCTTGAGCATCTTGATACACTCTAAACCCCTATGCCAGGAAGCAGAATCCTGTGTCTGGTTTACAAATAGCTATCTGCAGGCAGACACCTCAATTCAGGGTTCCGAATCTGTATCAGGTGTTCCCAATATCCAGGAATTATTTAATCAACTGGCATCTGAATGGGAAAAGATTTCCCTTTCTGCTTGGGTTTGCTGCCAGTGAAGGATGCAGAAATTGCCACATACACACAGGAGAAGGGCTGCCTCCGTTCCCTGTGCCAGCACCCTGCAGATGTGTGCTCCCCCATTCTCAGAGAACCCCACTTTCAACACTGGGGCTGTAGTTGCCTGCCCCTGCCTACCTGTCTCAACTTCTGCTGCTCATCCTTAGCCCACAAGCTGTTCCTGCTGCTGCTGCCAACCTCCTGCCCGCATCCAGAGGCTCAGCCACCGCAGCACCTTTCTGCCTCTGCTCCAGCATTTTAAAAGAGGCACCAGGTCCCACCTCGGGAAAGCTCCCACCAGTTGAGAAACTGGGACTGCACTAAGCTTCAGCGGCAGGCTGGTGCTAACTGCTGAGTGGAAATAATGACTTTGAAGCATCAATAAAAGCAGCACAGGAGGTCACCATCAGTCCAGCAGCTGGAGCAGGGCCATAGCTGTTGTGCAGAGGTGCTGCTTCACACCACAGGTGCTGGTAACTGCTGGCCCTACTCTGTTTCTTTTATGGTTTAATTAAGTATTAAGTATAAAGGCAGAATTGGGAGCTGCTGCTACTGCACAACAGTTTGAAATAGTTAGTGTTTTATAGTCTGAGAGCCCCTGCATATTATGTCACACCTTCTCCTCAGGAGCGCATAAAGCAGATCTAGTTACGTTCCAGAGGGTTTCGGTAGCAGCGCAGTGAGACCCTGTGTATGGCAAAGATTTTGAATACTGTGCATAATGATAGCACCCCACCCCCTCCCCGAGACCCTGCCAGAATTAAATACTCTGTATTTTTAAACTAAAAGATTAAATCAATGCTCTGAAAAGTTACAAAATGCCAGAATTGAGGTTACCCATGCCCTGGCATCAGCCATAACCATGACGGCTTTCATAAACTGTTGTTCTGATATACTCAAAAGAACTGTTACAAGCAAGTATTTAATAATATTGTAAAACACATGGGCAAGAAGGAGTAGTGATAATGTGCATAACTTTTAAAAGATGTAATCAAGCATCAATCACAATCATCAATCAATCGTCCTGGTATCACACTTACCAGGAAGAGGACGGATGAACAGGCAAAGTAAACATCAGTAAGGGACAGTATTCAGATGCAAGAATCACAGAATCACAGAATCTTCTAGGTTGGAAGGGACCTTAAAGATCATCTTGTCCAACCATCAACCTAACTGACAAAAATAGACACCCACACAACAAACAAGGAGCATCATCACTAAACCATACCTCCCAGCACTACATCAACCCGTCTTTTGAACACCTCCAGGGATGGTGCCTCAACCACCTCCCTGGGCAGCCCATTCCAATGTCTGATAACCCTTTCAGTGAAAAAATTTTTCCTAATATCCAGCCTGAACCTCCCCTGGCGTAACTTGAGGCCATTTCCTCTTGTCCTGTCGCCTGTGACTTGAGAGAAGACCCCCACCTCTCTACACCCTCCTTTCAGGTAGTTGTAGAGAGCAATAAGGTCTCCCCTCAGCCTCCTCTTCTCCAGGCTGAATAACCCCAGTTCCCTCAGCCTCTCAGAGTGTATATAAATCTGGTTTTTACTGTAAGACGTTGTCTGTCCCCAACTCTGACAAACACATTGTGCTACTGATCTTGAAAACCATCTAGCATATCTAAAAGCTTATATCTTTTTTTCTGACTTCAACAGATAGTCTAATAGAAGATAGCACTTCTACCTATAAACTTTCTCGTCCGTACCTTCAAGCAGTTATAATACTGAATTCCACAAAGTCACTAGAGGGAGCACTTGTTGCTTGTATAATCTTGTATAATAGATCTGTTCATAAACACGGTTAAAATAGGCTACAAACAGCTGATACTAGGTTTTATGTTCATGCCAGAATGCAGACCATTCTTCCTTTCTTGGAAGAGGATATAATTCTCCCAACTATGCAAGGTGTTATGTGTGTACTTTTTCTGCTCTTCCTGAAATGCACCATTTTCTTGACCTTGATGGTCATTTGCGGTAATGCATGCAAGATGTTATGTGGGTGTTTACATAAAACAAAACAACAACTCAGTATAATTCCATTTCCTTTCCTTCCATCTTCCTTCCTCTCCAAGACACACCAAAGAAGAACGAAACCTCTTTTTAGTTCAAAACTTAAATGTATCTGTTGGAGAATGATTTATCTCATGTGCTTATTTAAATCTTTTCTACTAGATAGTATCCAGAAATACTCCTAGTACATATATTTTTAGAAACAGAGTATGTGGCACACTGTGGTTACTTTCAATGTGATTTCTGTTTTCTGTTGTCGCTGAATAGGGGATATCTCTTTGTTCTCTCTCACACCGAGGAAAACCAAAATGATTCACTGTGCAATCAAACAGCTTATAAATGGTATTTGAAGGTGGAGAAGACTCTCTCGGATGAAGAGATTGCATAACTGTTGAAGTGCCATTACAATTTTGTTTTCAGACTCTAAATAGCCTCTCCCGTCAAATCAAAATTAATCCCTGAAGAAAGTAGCAAGAGAGGAATAAACCTGGAATATATTGATTTATTTCCCATGGTAAGAAACGGCTCCACAAATCGTTTAGTTTCCTTTAATTGGCTGTACTCAATATATTATTTTTTTTAATCTAACTGAATGCTGTGTGTCAGTGAAGTGTGTGGGTGTGATGGATTGTCAACCTTGGAAAGAATACATGACATTAGAAGTAATTTATGCGCTGATGCAGGGCAATTTCAATTCACTGGAATTAATCATCACTTTCTGTGGCTGGTTCTCCACATGCCCAGTTGCTATATTCTGTTTGAAGTGGTAGAATATAATAACATACAGAGACAATTTCACTCTCCCTAACTCATCCTAATGGCAGAGAATGGTTCTTGTTAGCACAGATTAGGAGCACACAACGCAGAGCAGGCCCTTTCTACTAATTAATCTCAGTGCACTGTGCCCACTTCCATCTCTCTTACACAAAACAAATGGCAACATTTCTGCTTTTGCTTTCACTGAGGAGGAATTAGCATCCGTAGTGGTACTGGGTTATGACTTTCTGGTCAAACCATAGTGTGCTGTAACCTCTACAACATAAAAATTAGATTTAAGTTGCAAAGACACATTGTACTATGCTCTCTAGCAAGATGTATGTTTTAAATGGTTGTAGTACCGTACTATCAGATGCATTACTGATTATTTCAGTTTTTATGTAGGTACCCATGAGATGTTTTCACGTGCTGACAGATTTCAATAGCTATCATTTGAAATAATTCCAAACCTAAAAGATCATGAGTTTTTTCTTCTGTTTTGTTTTTTTTTTTTTCTGTTCACTGCTTACAGGGAAAGAATTCAATGATTCAAATTTACACTTGAAAATTAAGTATTTTCTCCACAATATTAGACGTTACAGATTGATACCAATCATCAAATCATCTCATGTTTTTATTTACACTTTTTAAATCCAATTTTTTTCTTAGCAGTTTATGGAGTGAGGCACAAGAGCTGTTGGCCTATCTCTTCATCTGCTTCTAAAGCAGAGAAGAGCCATGGCTTAATACCAGTAACCTTCCTTAGTAGTACATCTCTCTTTTGACAAGGGAAAGAATTCCATAAGATTCAGTACTAGTGCAACTGTTGACACTCTAAAGACTTTTTCGAAGAGGTTAAAATGCATTATTAGAATTGTAGAACTATGAATTTCTGAAGAGTTTTTAAGTAGACAAGGTCCCCTGTGTAGGTTCAGCCTACCGTCCCCACTTAGGTTTCACCAAATCCAGAAAGACCAGAGACATTTTGTTAGATCTGGGCCAAGTGACTACAGCATCAATTCCATGTTTCAGCAGCACTGACTGTCACCAAGCCTTGCTTCCCAACACATACATTGGGGAGGTCAGGGGAATCGGTGGCAGAATGCTGTGCTGAATTTTCATTGTTATTGCTTTTTGCTCCTGCCAGTCCTTCTTCCTCATTTTCCAGGGTCTGTTTGTGAAATCTGAAAAGCTAAACAAAGGAAGGATGACCAAGCCAGATCACATTTGATTTGCTTGTAACATTGCTCTTTTCATGCCAACAGATAATGTCAATATGTCTCAGAATATGCTGCCAGGGCTCATTCATTTTAAGCTTTACATCTCACGAAAATGTCCTATAGTCATCTCTGCTGACCAGATAGCAAGTTTATACTAAGATGCATATTAAGACAGCTGAAATTATCATCAGGTGGCCCAAATCACTAACAAAGTTTTATCAAGGTTTGTTTCTGGTACATAGTAAATATATACTTATATATCTATCTCTATACATCTATCTATATGCACACACACATAACATGTATGTATACAAACTATACTATGCAAACTTATTGTCCCCTAAGCTCTCTCTGCAGCATGCAGAGACATGCAAATTTGTGTAGGGAAAGCCCTCAGGTGTTCTGGGGATTCTGTGCTAGGGGATGACAAGCCATCCTAAGATGTATTTATAAATACTCTCCTTTCTTCTCTCCCCAGATACGTCAGTAGGTAGAGAGACCGCTTCTGAAGTCTTTAGATATGAAAAAACCTTGATAGTCAGAACAAAACTCTTAAGTTATGTAGGTGCCACATATAGCTAATATTGGACAGCAATCAATATCCAGCCAGAGACTGAAAACTCCCGAAAAGATTATGTTGTTGAACTTGCTGCAAATGAGCAGATATTCAGGTACTGTTGCTTGAACACATCTCAGTGGATATCAGGCAGCCTAAATTGCCCTTACCTGAAAAACCACCATCACGCTCCGGGATGGAGTTCACACTGCATGTTTCAGCAGCAGTCTTCTAATTGTGGGTTAGTTCAGGACATTCATCCCATGATAGCCACCTAATACAGTTTCCTATCTCCATTTACTTGGATTTCAGCAACTGCCAGGTCAGGCTGGTAAACATGTTGCTGGAAGTGCGGATCTACACTGGACCATGCTCAAAGTAGCATGAAAGTTCAATTTCCCACCAGGATATGATAACTTGCAAAGATCCTCATTCACCTTCCTGTTCCAGATCTTCTCACTAAATCATGGGAAGAAATAAGTGATAACTGAGGCTACATACACTGAGAGTGGACAGTTTTGGCAAAGGCAGATTTTGCAGGAGGAGGATCAGGATTTGTAAGTGAAAACATGTACACATCTGTGTGTGACTTGTCTCTTTGTAAGCAATTTACAGGGGTTAGAATAAACTCAGTCAAGGGTTATAGGGGGACTAGGACATTCAATTTAGGGAAGAGCTTCTTGCACATTTTTTTGTCTGTGTAATAGAATCATAGAATCATTCAGGTTGGAAGAGACCCTTGGGATCATTGAGTCCAACCATCCACCCTACTCTACAAAGTCCTCCCCTACACCATATCCCTCAGTACCCCATCTAAACGTCCCTTAAACACAGCCAGGGACGGTGACTCGACCACCTCCCTGGGCAGCCTATTCCAATGCCTGACCACTCTCTCTTGTGAAAGCTGTATTTTCTCATGAGAAGCCATCAGCAATGTTGTCTATGTGAAAGGCTGCTGTGAAGATGTGATGCAGCTTTGGCCATCAAGCACAAAACCTTACACGGGAATTTATGAAATTCAGATGGTCTTTTTCAGGGGCATGGAGTGTGCCAGCAGGCCTTAACTGCCCTGACCACCGGCACCCAGATCCCCCAGAGATGGATCCTCTGCCCGTCTGACCCATGGTGTAGGTAGTCCTGACTTGCTGTCTGGATTCCGGGATTGAATTTAGCACCTTGCCCTGTCTGATGATCACCAGGCAGTCAGAGGAGCCTGTCCCTGTCACCCCAATCTTGCTGTTCCCTGGCATCTCACTCAAGCCTTGTGTTTGAGATAAATAAAGATTCTAGTAAGTGTTCTCAGAATAAGCTGTGACAGAAAAGGTGGGCATTTGCTGTATTTTGCAACTGCTGGTATTCTTCTATTTATGCTCTACAGAGAACTGGATTAAATTGTGAGCTGAATGTCTTCTGAGCTTTCAGTTCTTGAGAACAGCATGAAGCAATGCCTCTGCTAAATGCTTATTTGTGATAAATTCATAGACTACTTTCTCTTCAGCTCTCCTTAGGATCTTTGACATATTTCCCACATAGAGGTGATTCCATAGAAGAGGTAAGTTAAAAAACAGGATTCAGCAGTTTTCTAAAGCACCAGTGTAATTATCTGGTGGTCAAAGCTGCTGATGAGGAGTGATGACATCTTCTCAAAGAAGGAAAAGTTATCACAGTGGTGATGACCGTGTACCAGAACCTGAAATGCTAGAAAGGGGTGAAGTGCCTCTCCTCACCTTCACCTTGCCTTCTAGGCCTTTTCTTTTTGTACTTCCCCTTCAGTTTCACATACAGAAAAGCAAGGTAAATGCCTTGCCATGAAAGATTACTTGATTCAGAGACACACCTCTTTTATGCAACCTGTCTCTCTTTTCTGGGATGCTTGACTGCATTCACAGCAGAAGATGACCTCACTGTAGAAGTTCACCAGGTTGCTGCGTAACCTGCACATTGCATAGCATTGTGCTGACACAGCCTCCATCAGCCTGGAAGAATGTCCCCGTTGGACCACTGCAAACATTGATACTGTGGTCAACTGGACATGGAAGCTGCTGGAAGACACAGCACCTAATTACCCAGAACTGCTGATGGCCCATATTATGGACAGGTGTGACCAAGTTCATCTGGGCCTGTGACTCCAGTGCTTGTATCAAACAGCCCCCTCAAACACCAAAGTGTTCCTTGCAGCCCCTTATCTAATCCCAACTGGTTTTGGTAGCTTGTGTGTCAATGGATTCCATAGCAGATCTGCACCTCTTGCAGGGAGTCATCCTGTTTCACCAAGGTGGGTCACATCACCTCCCATCCCCCCAAGAAGTTGCTCTAAACTGTCTGATTCTTCCTACAACACTTTTATCTGATGTTGTGGCCTCTCAAACAGCACCTTACAGAGCAGTTCACAGCCACAGTTTAGAAGGAGGTCAGGGGCCTCCTCCCAGTGCAAAACCACTTTGCAATACCCAGAGATGAACGGACGGATGGAGAAAGTGCTTCCTGGATTTATCTCAGATTTGGTTTGTCACTTTGTTTTGTCTGATGATCACTCAACAGTTGAAGGAACTTGTCCCCAGCCTGGCCCCGCTTAAGTACTACAGGACAGTGAGGGCTGTGCCTGCCTGTGGGGCCTGAGTTAACATTGGTCACCTCAGCTTCTAAAGGAAAGAACTGCAGGCTTTTCATTCTGAGTTTGTGATGGTTTTTGAAGATTTCAGAGTTCAATGGCAGCATGCATCATATATCATGGAAGGACATTTATAGAAAATGGCAAATGATTCTGCAAACTTTAGGTACTATACTACCAAACCTCTGTACATAAAATAGTTCTTATCCATGCTACTAAATCCCCATGACTAGAATATAGTTAGTAGCTATCATCTGGTTTTGGGGTGGTTTTTAAATTTTTTTAATTTGCTTTTCAACAGCGGTAGTATTCCTTTTGCAACATCAGGCAACATAATTTTCTGCAAGAAGAAAAGCTTATCTTCCATTTCCTTTATATGTTTTTCCTTCTTTCTGTGGCCCATGTTCAAGAAATACTGTGGAAAAGACAGCTCATATTCCAAATCTAGTGTAAAAACTATCACTGATGTGCTTAAAAAGCATATTGTAGGATGTGTTGCATGTGAGTACAGTAGTCCTTGGTACCCATAGTGTGTGCTGTCTCTTTGCTGAGATCTTTTAAAGGTTCTTTTCAATTTCTTCTGCAGTACCATTGCTGATTCAGATCTCTCCAGTTTCATTTTCAGCTTTCTGTAACAAGTCCAAAGGACACAGAAACTGTACTCTGGATTTTCCTAATTGATCATTTCTGTTGTTAGAGCAGCAGCTTTGATTCTATTCCTTGTTTTGCAATTGATTTTCATGTGACTTTGGGGGGAAAAATACTTGCCTATCTTTATCAACCTGTGAGATGCTAGGCAAAGGCATGTATTTTCATTTTGCAGCTTACTGGAAAAAAAAACGGGTATCTAACATTTTTTAAAAATTCTGATCTCTGTGACAGATAAATGCATTTCTACAAGATTTGTATGATAGAGCAGGAGAAATCAGTTGTCGTATGTCCAAGCAACAATTCCTGCAGCAGTCAGAACTACATTGAAGCCTATCAATCATTAATTGCTAGCCATCTTTACCATGGAACAGAACTGTGAAGAAAGATATAAGTGCTGTAAAAACTAGTCTGAGTAAGAAATGATGTGTTATCAGGAAGAGGGAGAAAATGTAAAAGTAAGGAGAAATAAGGCTAATAACTCTATTCTAGTGACATCAGCTTCAGGTGTAATGTGGTTTGTTGTAACTTGCAACACAGGAAAATCTGACACACCATCTCTGTGTAGGATTTACTTATTCTGCCAATGCCTAGATGTTCATATAAAATCCTGGGAGTTTCCAGTATTCTGGCTGCAAGACTCCCAACATCACTGCAGGTGAGCTATTTTTTCTAACTGGTGATTCTTCAACAACTGAATGGAATAAAACTTTTTTAACTAGTTTTCTAATTAACCTCCACTTTCCTATGCTGTTTGCAGTAATATTATAGGCATGATAGGAAAAGCAGCCAAAAGGAGCAGGAAATTGTTATAGATTGTCTTATATTTTATATCTTTGGGCTATAACAATCTCTGATATAATGACAGTCCTGTTTGAAGGGTAAAGTGACAGTTTTCTCCAAGTGGGGAGAGAATAGAAGAATTCTTATCAAGTAATTTTAATTATAAATAGAGTAATGAAATATAACTTAACACTGTATTTTCATCTACATACACTACAGTCTAATTGTTGTTTCGCTTTTTATTTTCTATGAAATAACCACAAAAAGCAACCTTCCCAACAAAGCAAGAGAAAAGTTATTTAGGTTTGTGCAAGGGGACCTAATTATGAGTCATGGGACATGATTTAGAAAGGGAAAATTTAACGATTGCAAGATCCTTTGACCTATAAAAAGGGGAACTCAATCATAACAGCCAGATTGTTTTGTTTAAAAGCCTTTGTAGGAAATAAATCTGTCTGGGCAAAGCTGCAAACCTAAGAACTTTTTGTCTGTAGCTTCGGTTGCCCACTTTACCTTTTGCTGGTAAATATAGCTGGTATAACAAATTGGTATCTCCACTGGATTTTAGTGATATCTCTCTGGCTTCACAAGCTTGCTAGCATTCCTGAGTGCTTGCTACCTCTTTTAGAAAGCCTTTGCTTGTGGAGCTAATGGCTGGATTTTTTCATGTTTCTTTCTTTCTATTTATGTGTTTTAATACTTTTCATATATATGGCTCGTATATTGAGGATTATAGTATTGTAAGAGGAGCTGAAGAATTTAAATTCTACATCGGTGATTATCTACAACTTTATAATCTTTCCCTTCAGAGCCGGGCTACCTAAATTTTCTTTAAAAAGATGGATGTTGTTCTTGTAATCTCAACCAGTTTGTCAGGGACCATGACTCTTTTTAAGCAAGTTCTGCTGATCGCAAGTTTGCAGGGAAGTATAAAGTTTTAGGGAAATGTTTGCAGTTGTCTTGACTGAGCTTAGTTCAGCACTCCCTTTTTGGGCTCTGCTTGTCTTTCACTGACGTTCTTGCGTGCTCTTACTAATACAGTGCTTTTAGAGGTAGGGCACATCAGTTTGAGAGTATAGTGGCATCCTTGAAGAATAAATTCGTGAGGCTTGGCAAGTCCAAGTGCATGACAGATGATAGTAGCCCTCTGCAGTACACAGAAGATTGGTAGTTGAAATGCTTGTCCAAGAGACTGAAATTAAATTTCCTTCCCTTTCAAAACTTCTGTATAAAGCCATGCTGGCTAAAGGAATTAAGCATTGTGATGCTTAAATTTTAAGTGTGAAGCAATTGCTCCATATGGGCACACCTGCATACAGGGCATGGACGGAGTCAAATACCTTAGGTGAGTTTCTAAAAAGCCAGTTGGAAGGAGCCTAAGCTAGTCAAAACAGAAGTTGGGTACGGGTTTGGGTCTTCATCTCAGCTCTCTGCAGGAAGGGAGTAGTGAAGCGCTTTCTCCCAACGATCAAGCAGTTGCCTTGTTCCTTGGGATCCTTCTGGTGGGAAGATGACAGGACCTGCATGATTCATGGGCTGCCTCTGGTGAAGTGGGAAACCTAAGCTCATTTCCCATCTCAGCATGAAGGGAATCAAGCCCACAACCAAATTTGTCAGGGTGCACTTTTACAGCATAGTTAAAACAAAATATTCTTAACACAGAAGCAACTGACACTGTTATGAACCTGAGGTGTTTGGTTTCTGGCAAGCTCTACCTTTCCATCCAGGCTCTAGGCACCAGAAATATGATAGTGTTTACTGCTGTTAAAACTGATGAGTTTAAAAGATAAAGAAGATTGGGTTTCGCACTTAAATTGCCCAGTACGCAAAATCTGTTGTGAATGCTTTTCTCAAAGGTCTGCTGCCTCAAGGCATGAATCAGTGGGTGAAATTCTACAGCCTGTGTGATGCTGAGGTCTAAGTGTGTGTGATGCTGCTTGTAAGAAGTACCTGGGGAAATTTTCATTTGCATACACACTGTTTTTCAATTATTTTTACATAGGCTTCGTCTCTTGTTCAGGTGTTTTGTTTTAGACTGAGTCCAGGCATCCTCTGCTGAATTCATTGTCAAAGACAATTATGTCCATTTACCTGTCGGTGAAGCAGTTCCTTTGAGTGCTCTCCTGTGCAGAAGGCAAACACCAGTCAGCCATCTCCAACCTAGCTGACCTAATTAATGGGGACTGTTGCCCCATGCCTTCTACTGGCAGTGGGCAGATGGTAACTAATTCCCCAGCCAGAGTCAGACAGAAGTTGCTACCTCAGTTTGTTATCAGCTGCACCTATCTGTTTGTCTCCTCTGCCGGAGATTAAATACCACAGGCAGAGGCAGGAAAAAATGACATTTGTTTACACCTCTGCTGCCCTCATGCACAGCCCAACATATTTAACTGTACAGTAGCTGGGGGAGCAGCCAATGCAGCAAAAGGTCATTTCTAACTCTTGACACTAAAAGCTCGCTAAACTGTGTATGGAACAATTGAGGTCAATGCTTCTGTATGTGACTTTGGGTTCTGCACCGCTGCCACATTCAGAATCACTTTAATTAAATTGCACACTGGTTTAAAGTAGATCTAGGAAACAGCAGAAAGACAAAACTTATCTGTTTTTGTCTCCATCTCCTTCACACCCCTTATCTGCGCAGGAAACTGACTACAATTTTTAATGTTGCACCAAAGTAAAGAGAATTGCTTGTGCAGATCATTGTCTTTTAGGAAGGCTCCAGTACATAGAGTATGTTGCTTTTTTTGTTGACCTTCATTTGCAACCTAAAAACCGCAAGAGTTCAAGCAGCATGCCCCGGAGTAACTAGGGTCTCACAAGAAAAGGTGAAAAGAGCTGACACAATAAAACAAGAAGGTGAAGATTAATGAAATACAGGCAATACACAAATAATTTATAGATAGCAATAGTATAAAATTTACCTTATATAGATAATGACCAAGCAAGAAAACAAATATTAGTATTCAAAACTGAAATTTCACCTTTAAGATCCCTAACAGGAGAACAGAGTAATAGAGAAAAAATCAAATGTAACTTAAACTGAGAGACTAAACTTCAAAGAGGGTCTTGAGGAGTGCTAGGCGTGGACACTGTAGCATAGACACTAGCCTCTTGAAAGAGAGGGGCATATCTCCAAGCAAAACACCTTTTTTACTACATTAGAAATTAATTAATTAGGGCAAATTGTTATTATTACCAGTATTTTTACAAAGTATTCCTAATAGTTATTCGGAGTAATACACCTAAAACTAATATGGAGTTTTCTATACTATATAAAGAACTCTGAATAACTACTGGTTTTAATCATCACACTTTCTGACTTCTACTTCTTGGAAAGCCCCAGCTTACTTCTCACTTCTGAATCTCTTCACCTCTTATACTTTCAGGTTGTTGTATTTCCTATTAGCATGAACCAAGCCAAGGTGGACGTATGTAATTTTTTTCATTTTTACTAATATTGTGAAAGGTGCTCTGTATATCAGTGCCCTTATCTATTTTGCTGCTGTCTTCTACTGCTTAATAGATGAAGATCTCTTAGAGGAGCTCATGTTAAGCAATCGATCCACTAAGGAGCAAATGAATGAGGTAATAATTTCTTTCATCATCCCAGCTACACCTTGCAGAGGACATCCTGGTCCCAACCTCAGATGTTTGCACAAGTCAGGAGTGATTCTGCCCTGATGTGATTAGCATGGGTCACTACTGCTGATGCAGACAAGTTCTCTGGCTTAATGAAGGAGGAAAACAAATGCAAAAACTATCTTTTATGGAGAAGCCTTAGCATAGGAATGGATTTTACAAGGAAAACAGAGGTCTGCTAAGGATTTTGTAGCCACTGTCAGCATTGTCTAATGTGATGTCTATGCCAGTTTTCTGTAAAGCAGGGTGCACACACCCCAAAGAGTGTACAAGACAATCCACTGGAATGCATAAAGAAAATATTTTTGTAGAATTAATAAATAAAATATAAATAAAAGTTTTAAAAATAGTGTTTATTTCATCTTTATCTCATCTTTTCTAATTTCTGTTTTTGTAGGTTTTATAGTGTACATAATATATTAATACAGTAGTAAATGTATATAAGTATTTATAAATAAATATGCATATATTGGGGTTATGTGCTCAAGAATTTTTTACTGTTAGGGGTGCATGATCAAAGAAGTTTGGAAACCACTGCTCTGTGTCATGTTTGAGCTGCCTCAAACTGGATGTCTGTCTGAACAGCTGCAGAGCATGAGTCTGGGTACAGTTTAGGACATCCTCATGTGGCTAATCTCAAATAAGTAGCACTATTGAAACAAGTTACCTATTTTTTCCACTACGGAAAATTAATCTTATGGGTGAATGACAGAGAGATGAGGCTAGGAACATGGAGACAACCATATTGCTTCCCTGATACTTGTGTTTGTCTTCTACTTGGACTGCACTTAATATTTTAGGAAGTTCTTTTCAGCTTTCCTTGATTTAAAGAGAATGTGGGTATACACTGGAATGTCAGCGCTGCAAAACCATATGTCTATTCTGGAAAAATACCTCTGGTGGTGACTCCAGCATTTGTGATGTAAGGTAAGTGAAGCAGCTGTACAGTGCTCCGTGAGTAATGGGTTTATCTTCCAAAAATAGATTTTTGGGTTAGGGAAAAAATATGTATCCTTTTAGCAAATATTCTAAAATAGCTTTGTCAGTGATTAAAAGCAATGAAAAGGGGAAGTAGGTGTTAACAGTTTAACACATGTTTTTATTGGCATCCTACAGCAGAAATGCATTCAGTGAGAAAAGACTGAAGAAATTCAATGTGTGTTAAAAAATCAGGTAAGAAAATAATTTATTTCTAAAGAATGTATAAAGTCATTAGAAGCAGAAGTAACTCTTTTCACAGTTTGTTTGACTGACAGAGGTGTTTGATTTGCAGTAGTATTTGTTCAGTCTTTGTAGTTTAAAGAGATTAAGTTTGTCTTGCCTGGAGGAGTATTCAGAGGGTTTATGTAGGAAGGAGCTCATTCTCTGTATTCAGGGTGGGTAAGACAGGAGTCCCAGGCTCCAGACTGAGTAAAGGAAAGTTGTATCTGGAAGTTTTTTTCCATTTATATAATTTAAAAGTGGCACTGGAACAAATTGCATGAGGACATTATACTCCCCATCATTCTTTCTAAGAAGATGTTAGATCAAAATTTTATATTAGAAATTGAACTGATTCTTCCATAGGGAAAGGATGTGAACAAGTAAGACCCCATCCAGCCCTATTTGTTTGTGAAATTGTGATTGCTATTTCTTATATTGTATTTTGAGTTATACTAGTCTAAATCCAAGTTTTGTTCTACCTTTACTTTGTCAGTGAGACAAATTCCAAAAGAGTAAACCCCTTCAGATAAATATTTGATTTATAAATTCCACAAAATCCCATGGATTATAAGTGATGTACTTTTATTTTGCTACATTAACTGCATGATTATGTAAAACTGTGTTGAACTGTGAAGCCACATTTTATTGACAATGTCTGTATGGAATTCAGGCCTGACCATGGTTAAACAAAGGTGAAGCCACATTTTATTGACAATGTCTGTACGGAATGCCTGACCATGGTTAAACAAATATATGAAAAACTTTCCTGTTTAAGGTGATAGCTCTTTTCTGAAAACAGGATTTCAGTTCTATAACTACCAATCTAGTGAATTTATTTGCCTAACTATGTATTTAACTCTTGCTCTTGTGTATTTCCACTGGTGTTGTACAATGCCAAGTACTTTACATACATATATCCATCTCAGGAAAAGGCTGAAGTTTTCAGAGTTGCTGATGTAATTTAAGCACCCAAGTCAGATTTTGCCTTCTGAAGTCACCCAGGCTTCATAAAGAAACGTTTTACTCAGCATCCCTTTCCAAAGACCTGCCAGTGTGAAACGTGGGCGAGGTGCCCTCAACACCAGAACTGAGTAGGGGACCACGTAACAACAAAAACCAAAAGTCTGCTGGTTTTATTTTACTTATGCTTTATGGATTTCCTGCATGGAGAGGGACTGTTCTTGTCCATCTACATGCACATGCGCTCAACAAGCCTCCGAGAGGGGAAGTGAAACTGGCATGGTGAGTGAGGGAAAATGGGTGAGACATGGGTGCTGGAGGGAAGGGAAATAGAGGAAGGTGACCTGGACTTCTGTTGACGCACCGTGGTCAGCTGATAAATGTGGGGAGAAAATGGATTTTTCCATGGAAAGCTTTCACTGTCCTGGACAGACATCTGTGACTTTAGACACTGTGAAGAGGCATCTGCACATTTTTGCAAAGGTGGTGAAGATGTTATTGAATTAATACTCCCTTACCACCTTCAGAGCTTATGAATACTCAGGTTGGCAATATACAGAGCTTTTCGAGTATTTCAGATAAAGCCAATGAATTATAATTAGGCAAAAGGGTTTTTTTCCACAGAGAAAGGCAGTTACAGAAGTGCGGGTTTTGGTGTTTGTTTTTTTTTCCTGTGAAATGGTTAATGTGAAAAGGTCTGGTTTCTGTCTTCCCTCCACTGTTTTCCTGATACTTGACATCTTAGGATAAACCGCAGAGAGCCACTGGAAAACTGCAGTGGGTTTTACCAGTTTCTATGATTTTTTTGAGAAGGATGACATGTTAGGTAAGGGAATTGGTATCTTCTGTAAAAAGTCTCATTGAAGTATTAAAGTAGAACCTGAAGTCTTAAAGCTTTTCCTCTCCACTTTGATATAATGCCATAGCCAGGGACTTCAGCATCATAGCCTGATACCTGTACCTCTCTACTGAAAGGATACCTCCTAAAATATTACCTTTTCTGTTTGGTTATGCTCTTTTGATAAGCGCTTGCATCTTCACAAACACACACACAGAATAGCTGTATTCTGGGTTCTTTTCTCAGATTTATGCCCTGATTTTCATTTAGGAAATTACTGGAGCCTGTAAAACTAAGTATATACACAAATTAGAGTAGCTTAGAAGTGAGCAGAAGAGGGCCCTTTTTGTTGTCACTGTCCCATAAGGATGTCACAGGAGCTGTGAGGGTGAGCTGCCCCACAGGAGAGAGCCAGGAGCCCAGGGTGGCTGTGAGGCCAGCAGGGCCATGCCCTCCCTGACCAGGGTCCATCCAGCAGCACCCAGTGAGGGATCAGGGATGGGATGGTGATGGTGACCAGGGCCAGCCCAGAGCCCTGCAACCGTCCAGCAAGACCACAGTGATGGGGCAGGTGCAAGGTCCATCAGGGTGCAGTAGGTGATGGTCAGCAGGTGCAAGGTTGGGCACGGATTGTGATATAAATCAGACAAGGACCAAGGCTGAGGATCTGGTCACAAATGCAGTTCCCAAGAAAATGGGAGACCCAAAGCTGCCCCAGTGAAACCCCAGCTTTTTCTGCCCTGTGTCTTTCCCAGTGGTGTGATCCCAGGCTACCCAGCCGGGCCGCAGAGTGGGGATTGGCAGCAGAGCTGGAGGCTGCACTTGGGGCCTCGGAGAATGGAGGCTAAGCATCAGAGATGGTCTGATTTTTTTCCTGTAAGTATCACTGAGAAATGCTGTTGTTTTACCTAAAGTGCTTTCTTGGAAATATATTGCATTATCAACAAAGTCACTGCGTCCCATCCAGGGCTCTCAGGGTCCTGGAGCATGGAGCCAGCAGTGTGAAAAAGCTTTAGGGTCTGGCAGGGGCCAGTGTGGCCATGGCCTGAAGAACCCATGGTGGGAGCAGAGGCTTCAAGGTATTTGTCTGTGCAGCAGGCAATGAGCATACTTAGTAACTCAATAAATTTCTTGAGGGTTTGCTGCACCAAATAAGCATGAAAATTTCAGAAACATCCTTTTCCTGGAACAGGGGCAGCACCCAAAGTGTGTTTCATCTGAGGAAACATAATTTCTTGGAATCTTTGTTTTGTGAAAAATTGAAGAAGGGAAAAAAAAAAAAAAATCTGTCTGTGTACAGTTTTGTTCTGACTCAGACAAAACCCAAATCTCCGAAGTGCCTGAACTTCCCAGAAACCTCAGAACTCTTTCTGATCGGGTCTGGAAGGAGGCTCACTCTGCTGCTCACTATTTCGTTCCTTAGAACATAGAAAAGTTGACTTCTGCACAAGCCTTTTTCAGGAAGCACATTGTTCTCTTGTGGCTGTGGCTGAACTTTTCAGAACAGAACGTAAAAAAAAAGACTTTCACAGTAGAGAAAAGAGAGCAGTCTACACATGTAATGAGTAGGATAGATTGGAGCAGCTAAAAGGTCTTGAACACTGAGAACATCACCTTTATTTGCAGTTACTTCATACAGCCACAAAGATAATGACTTTTGGTAGTGTGGTATGGTCTTACTGCTCTCAGGAGGGGATAAAGGCAGACAATTTTGAAATCTCTCTCTGTAGGTAGTAATTAGAGCATAACAGAAATATGAATTTGTAACAATGGGGCTTATTTGTATTTTAGTACAAAGTTTCAACATGCTGCTTGATACTCCAGTGCACTAAAAATATTGCTAAGGATATTACTGACATGAGCATGCAAATGAGCTTCATATTACTTGTTTCAGATATTAAAGTGTTTTTTCAGGCAGTAATGTAGCTGAAGTTACACAGAGGTAAAAGGTCTAATCTGAACAACGTAGATCTTTTCTGCTTCTCATCAGAGGAGCTGTTTTCTTTTTTATTTATTTTTCACTACCTTACCATTCACAGTCAAGTGTAGGAATGTGATTTGGACTAAATCTTATATGCAGTATTAGCTGCCTTGACAAAACCATCTCAATATAGAAGTCTTAACGGAGTTGTGAAACTGGTCTGTATAGTCTGGGTGACTCCCCTTAAATGGCTTTTGCTTTGGGCAGTTCTGCATAAGGAGATGGGTTTAGCTTCAGCTGGGCACAACAAAATAAAAATTTACAGTGTCTGGTTTCTGGTGAGATCCTACGGAGAGAAAACAGAGCTTTGTTGATGGTGTAAGTGCAATTTCATTCATGGATTGAGAATGTGACCCAGCCACACCATAAAATGAAAGCCAATAGACTTGGCTTTCTATTGCCTCATATATGTATGTGTGGTGGAAACTACTACATTCTGTGTACATGGTAGGAAATAAGTCCCACCTTAAATAAATTGATGGAACGTTGAGCTTGTCAAATTGTTATGTGTCCTTGCTTGAAACAGCTTGAAACTGGCTCTGCGCCAGCAAAGCTGTTCACAGATAAGGATAACTTGAAGTTTTTAACTGTTGGATGTTGAACTGACTTGGTAGTAAATCAAGGCCCTGGCTCTAATTTATAGACAAGTGGTGAGCTAGCTGTAGAGGTCAAGGACCCTTTGCTAGAACACAAGGAAGGGAAAAGGAAAGCGATGAATAATTTACAATTCAGTGCTTCCTTTTTTTCTGCCTTCTCATGCAGGTGATCATAGTCCATTTTTCAAAACCTGCTTGTGAAACAGCTGAAAAATCACTCATGGTCTTTACTAGTGAGGGACACCTAGCAAAAGGAAATACAAACACTATTTTTTGCCTTGTATTGTATTTATGAGATTAAGGTTCAGCATAAAATCAGCATGAAGCCATGGCATTAAGATGAAAAGTCTTATGGCACCTGGTCTGAGTCAGAGCAAAAAAGTCCCTTTCTTCAGAGGTGTTTCAGGTGCTTAATTACTGTCACAAGTACAGTAATGTGGGAATGATCTTTCAGTTACAACCCTTCATTTGAAACTTGCCATTTCAGTCAAACGTCAAAGCCATGGCATTAAACATGTTCTTCCTGCCATATCCCAGCAGCAATTCCCTGACAATGAACAACAGGGGTTTTCAGCAGGTGCTTCCATCTCAGCCTCAGGAATCCAAAACTGACTCAGCACTGTCTCTTTTGCTATGACCCCACTCAACCTGAGGCAGCTCTCGTCTACCTGAGATGAGGGCACTTGCTCCTCTGTCCTCAAGTATCAGGCACCTTCACCCAAGAATCTCCTCTGAGGTGAAGCCTGGGACAGAGGATGTCCCAGGAGCTCTGAGGCAGGTGCAGGTGTTTTGTTTCCAACACCTGGAAACTCTGCCACCCCTCAGCTAGGCATTTTAGGAACCTACTTTGAAATGGCTATATTCATGTTATCCCAATGCCTTGCGTGAGGACCGACTCCTTGTAACATTTACGAACAGGATTGGCTCACTTTGAAGTTGTTCATTGGACAATACTGAACTTTGATAACTGTACTGTGGGCCATTGCTTCTTGGGCTTTAAGATTTTTCATAAAATTTTTTTAAGCTTTTTGAAAACTTTGGGTCTACCTAGGTGAAATTATCAGGACTCAGCAACTTTTTCCCAACTCTCTTCCTCCCACTTGCATTAAAGCACCAAGCAGTCCAAAGAAGCCCTCCAAAAGTGGGAGGTATAGAGAATCCCTTCTCACCTCCTGTCTGTACTGCATTATTTAACTCCTGCCTCCAGAAATGCCAGATTTTCCTGCTGCTTGTGGCTCCTCAGCCCTGTGGGTGAGCTCTATCCAGAAGGGGAGGTCAGACACAGTCGATACCTTGGCAGGAATGAGTCAAATGGAAAGGGACAAAAGGAAGTTAAATACTTGGTAGAGATGCGTCAGCTGTCCTCCTTAGGGAGTTCAGGAAGGAGAGGGAAGACCAAAGGATGAGGATAACCTGCTTTTCGGTTTCTTACTGTCTAAATAAGATTGTTAAGACGTGTGAGGGAAAAGGCATGCTAGTAAAAGTAATTGTGGGGACAAGTGGAAGAAAGAGTATAACTGGATGCCAGAGCTCACCTCCCACTCTAGGACAGCAGACATACATATTTCCCTCCCAAGTTGTGTGCTCTTAGTCTTGATATCTGCTAAGACCCAAAACTTTTTCATTTTTTTAACAACAGTTTTCCTGCTCATTGCTGATAAGCACAATCTTCTCAACACTGAAACATCAACTGAAACTTTTATCTCAGGACTGAATACATGCTCTTCAACACTGAGGGAAAATAATTCAATAGAGAGAGTTTCAAAAAAAGTACTAATTATATCAATGATTTATTTCTTGTTCTTTCCTTCATGTTTACTTTACATTGTGTTCTGAAAAAATAGTATACAGCTCAAACAACAGGGAAGCAACAGAGTTAGAAAAATTATCTCCTGGACTTTATTTCTACTACCAAAAAAAAAAAAAACAAACCAAACAAAAAGAGTGCTTATATGTGGAATAACTCAGATTCCTAGAGAGTTTGGAGGAGCACAAAGTCTTTGCTGGACCTTGTAAGCCAGTGATGATAACTCTTGTGCTTGCATGGCACCACCTGGTGGGTAGCTGCACATCATTACAGCTTCCAAATCCTACATGCTTGATGGCAATTGCTGGACAAGTTTTTTGCATTTTGTCTATAGCTGGACTTGTGCTCCAGTCCAGATGCACCCACACCCCAGCTCACGGTCAGGCACAGGCATAGCCAAGTCCCCAAACCTTTATTCCAGTCTCCCTCCCTTTTCTGGGTTTCAGAAGGATGGGGCACAGGTAAAGTCAAGTGTACTCCAGGCTCATCTCCTTGCAAATGTTTGAGTCTGATTATCCATAAACACTGAGCCAGAACTGTGGCTGTGCTAACAAGCAGATACAGAAGAAATTGGATTGTGGGGCTGGGACTGCATAAACCCAGCTCCTGCTTTGATAAGCAGTATCAACAAAACCTGATTTTATGGCATGTGTGATTGGCGTTAGTAGTCCTTTACATCCACGCAGGCAAGTAAAGCCAAGGTAGACTAGCAGAAGCCACTCTCCGACTGAGGTGGATGCACAAGGGAAAAGGGGGAATATGGTTATGTAGTTAAAGTGCAAATTTTCTCACAATGTTTGTGCAGAAGGAAAGTGATTTTCATGCTGTTATCTCCTAGTTTCCACAAGTTTGACATTCCAAACTACTTTTTAAAATGTCATTTTACATTTAATAAATGATTGCCTTCCTTTTGGCTTTTCCTGTTGATCTGGAAACATTTAGCTAGCAGCCTATATCTCCATGCTGCAGCTGCAACAATATCCTTCAGAGAAGGATTCACCTACATCTTGCACCAGCAGTATGACTCCTCCTGTGTCAGTGCAGCTGCCTAGGATTCTTCCACACAATCATATTTGAAATGGCTGATGATTCTGGAATTTTCTCTTTTCCCTGGAGGGATTTTTTTTGTGGATAAATGGAACTGGTTTAGGTTCAACCTGAGATTACCTCTCAAATCTTTTTTTAATTGCATTAATTGGTTCTTTTTAAAATTTAAAATTTTAAAATTTGAACTTTCTTCTTCCCCTTCCTTTGCTCTTAAGGAACGCTTTTCATCCCCATAGCTGCAAAAAAAGGTTTGAAGGTATGATCTCAGTGAATGACAGCCCATAAAGCAAGTATTTAGGAAACAATCTGATTTTTAAAACAATCACTTCGTATTTCTCACATTTAGGCTTTCTAGATCTAGACACTGGCAGTAGAACCTCCATGTAAAAGTGCTAAAGAAAAAAAATTACAGTGCTACTTTCTGGACCCATGCTCTAACTCTTCCACATTTAGTTTGAAAGATCTATATGCATAGCTAGCAATACCCTAGACTTAATCTGCTAAAGCATCAGTTGCACCAATTGGTACTAACTAGGATTCATGTTTTCAATTGTTCTAACCTGTACACCCACAGAAATGAAATAGTTATTTCTCTTTATGAGAAGTGGCGGGGGAGAAAATCACTTTAATCCTCGTCTGTTATCAGGTTTCATCTAAGCTTCACTGTACAATAATTTAGTTTCATATACTGAGTATACCAAGGCAAGTTTTGGGAAGCTACATGCTGAATATATGCTCAGCAATGACAGTAATGAGTTTAACTCACTAAAATACCCTTGAGTTTGCTTCAGCTCATGTAAATTAAAAAGTCTAAAATGTAGGTGTCTGGGCTAATCTTGTCAGCTGGGGAGAGATGGGCATTTCTAGAAAGAGATTTCATTTTATTTCAGGACAGCTATTTCAAGGATAGACTGCTCTCCAGGCCATGCCTCTCTCTTCAAGGGCAGAAATCCAGCCAACAAGGGTTGGCAGCTTTTACACAGCTAATGTGATTCTTATCCACAAAACTGTTGCGGTGTCAGTTGATTAGCACTGGAGCTTTCAACTCACGCTTATCTGGCCTGACAGGGTAGGGGAGGAAAGGAAATGGTATTTTAGCTAACAAGAAGGTAGCAACGAGCTGTGGCTGAGCCTAAGAGAAATTGTTCATTGCTAATCCCACCATTTTGTACAACTGGCCAGGTCTGAGTCAAGCAAAGTGACAGTGACAGTGCAGAGGAGGATGAGGGAAGTGTTTGGGTTGCAACTCCTCCTGCACACCTGCAGTGTGGTGCTACCCTGTGTCCGGGCTTCAGCCAAGACGTGGCAGGTCCCAGCTGGTGGCCAAAGCTCCCTAGTTTCTGTTGCATCTGCCAGCCACAGCAGAGGCTGTGCAGGTCCCTGAAGATCTCTCAGAGTCCCCTGGTCACAGCCTCAGCTGCCCTGGCAGCGGCACACTTCGGTTTTGCATTGGATCACTGGGGCAGTGTGTGCCCTGCAGCTGTTTGAAAACATGTTTCTCAGGACAGAGCCCCACGTTGCATCCAGCCAGAGCCTGCTGAGGGCAAAGAAGCCGGAGAGAGGGGAGATAAGGAGAAAAGGCTTTGAAATCAGCAAATTTGATTTTTCTGAAGTTGACCTGGCATAAGTTACACCACCAGAGGAGCGTCACAGCCGCTTGGAATAGGGGCTGGTTTGGCCATCCCTCCTGCTGCTCCTCTTCCCGTCCCTGGGACAGCAATTGTTTGCTCCTGCCTTGCTCTGAGAGGAGCAGGAGGATGTTTGTGGTGCCAGCTGTTGCTGTTGTTGTCCTCCCCTCAGGGAAGGGACAGCACGGTTTATCTGGAAAAGGGGAGCCGGGGACTTTTGCAGGGAAGGAGGACCTTGCTGCATGTGGAGCAAGGTTTCAGGGTTTCATGCTCGTGACGGTGCATGCCTTCGTATGGGGGAGGAAGGTGGTGTCAAGCGAGGCTTCCACATGTGTGATGAAGAAAACCAGCCTAGCAAGGAATTTAATGTGAATGCACTCAATGTAGCTCAATGAGCTGCAGTTACTGACGTAGTAGTCTTAATTTCTATCCTGTTTGCTCGAATTCTTTCTCCTCTGTAAGTTTTGCTATTCCCTAATGCTTCCTCATTAGGGAATGCAAACTAGCCGTGTCATAAAATTGTTGATTTAGAAAACACATTTCATTTTCCCCCATTGTTACGAAAAACAATAGATGGAGCTGAAACCCACAGGAAGTATCCCTTATCGTTCTCAGCCATGGGCTCGTTAAAGAGTCAGCCACTCACATTTGCAGCTATGTTTCTAGAATCAGAAATTATAAACAGGTCACTGCATATTAAAAAAAGCTGAGGCTGCCCCTCGTCTATGTGTGTGGGAGTTGACAAGGAAGGTGAATAATATCCCCCATATTTGAGGTGAATGAGGAGGAATCTGCGGAATAGGAAATCCAGTACAAATTAGTTCATGCTGTGGGAACCAGGGAAACACAAAATATTTTGATCTTCTGGAGGCTTACATGGGCTCAGAGACTTGAAAATGTACCTGCCGTCTAGCTGCCATGGTTAAGTTCAAAATCAAAACCCTTAGATTTCCCGCCAAAGCCTTCAAGTTAAGATTAAAGGTATTTCAACATTAGATGGGGAAAAAGAAGTTGAACACAGAGAAAGATTTGCTTCAGGTCCTAGCAGGAGCCTTTTCTCTTCACAATTCTAGATTACATAGGAAACAAAGAATTCCTGAAAATAATTTTATTTTTTTTTTACTTTTCCCTTTTCTCATTTGGCTCCTAACTGCTTCTTAGGAGTTTGTTCAGTGCTCAGTTGGTCAGTGAGGACCAAGGAAAATGCTGCTGTGGATGCTTTTGGACTGAAATTCTTCCCTCAGTCTGCCAAACATGCTTGTTTCTCTGCCACTGGATCCACCTTCCCCAAAGGAGTACAGGTCATGTAGGAGAAAAAGCTGCACATAGCGATCCAGCAGTGTCTCCATTAGAGCTACAAAAATATACTGGGGCCTTCCTCCAAACGTCTTCAGATCCATTTGCTCAGGCATGGGTGCATTTTACTGCAGCTGTAGTAAATGGTCCCACACTTGCCTCCGGTCAAGGAGCTGCGAGCCCCCCTGGGTGACCTGCTCCCTTGCCGAAGCTGGTTCAAGCTGGCATCTGGCTGCTGCCATCAGGCCTGTAATACTTGTGTGTGACAGCATACAGCCTGCAGGAGGGTTTCAGTGCCGTCAAGTAATTGAGGACACCTGCATTCGTTGCATTCAGGAGCTTGGCATGGTGGCAGAAGTCACCAGGAGGCACTCTTACCTGTCTCCTCTCACGCCGGCCCGAAACTGGCTTCGCACCTCACTGGCTTTGCAACAGCACGAATCGTGGGAGGTGCAAAATCAGATCTCCTGAGGTGGCAAGTGGGTCCTCTTGGCAGGAGGGACAAAAAAGAGAAACCCCACGGAACGCACAGAGAAGAAAGCCAGGGGGTGGGGGAGGCTTCAGGGCCTTCACTGTCTTTGTTGAGGGAAGGTGCTTTTCAGCCTCCAGATTCCTCCCACCCCTCTGCTCCGGCTGCTGCTGTGTCGGGCTGTGGGGTGGGAAGAACGAGCAGTGACTCCCTCAACCTCCACGGGGGTGAGAGGAGTCAGCGAGGCTGAGCCGCTTGCCGAAAATGAGCGGATGAGAGAGCTAAAGCAGAGGTTGTCTTTGGGCTGATTGCCCACCTCTAGCATAAAGCAAGGTAGGTGCTGCAAAGGTATTCCAAGCAGCTGGGTTGGCAAGTGCTTCCCCACCAGGACATTAACTGGCAAGACCTCCCAGTGGGCTGGTGATGGGGCTCTGTGCCTACCCCTGCCACAACTCCATCTTTCAAGCAGCAAAGCTGAAAATACTCTGGTCACAGGTGGGAGATGGGGAGAAAAAGGCACCTTGCAGTGCTGCCTGCAGCACTGGTGCCTGGTTATGCAAACCAGGACCAACAAAGTGCATCCCTTCCTGTGTAAACAACCAAGTTTTCACACCCATTTGGGACAATATGCCTTATCCAAAAAAAACCCAAAAAAACCCAACCCAAAACCCATATGTTTAAATCCCACTAAATTTAACAAGCTAAACATGCAGAGCATCTTCTAACCAGGATCCTGTTGGCAAGAACTGGACTGGATCCAGGGTGACAAAGGACTTGGAGAAGAGAGAGGAATAATAATTGAGTGGGGGTAAAAACATACATCAACGGAAATAGATATTTGGTGGAACAGCTATTCAAATTACCTAAGATAACATCATTTTCTGATGCATTATATACAAATACCTAAATTGCTATCACAACTGTGACACATACTAAACACTGCAGAAAATAAATTTTGAAAAAGTTATTTGTGGATGAAAAAGTGTAGTATTTACTAAGACAAAAATGAAGAAGTTAAAAGGTTTCTGATATGTAAGGGAACTTGCTGCTTTAATTGATACAATAATCAAATTTTTTAAAGAAATAAAACGGGTTTATTCTTCACCCATTTGGACTCCCATTTGGACTTCTTCCATAAATAAAGGTCTTCTTATCTAGAAGAGTAGTTTCAGAAGAGATCACCAAATCCACCCTATGACCATGGCAGCATTAGCTAACGAACCAGGGGGGATGCCCAAGAGTGAATGCTGCGTGCTGCGCTGCCAGCCCTCGGCGTGCTCGCTGCCCTGTCACGACACACAGCCGCCCAGCGGGTCCCCTGTAGCTGCTGGGTGCCTTGGGCTCCCTCTGCGAAGTTCTCCCTTAACCTGACCAGCAGCACAAGAGCCCACATTGTCCGATGTCTCCAGGAAACCCCCCGTCTCTTTGGCCCCGCTCTCTGTCACACTGCGGCTGGTGCCTTCTGTGGGAAGAGGCGATGCTCCGGTTCAGGCCTCGGGCTGCAGCCTCGGGCACTGCCTGGGAACTGCTCACTCCACATTGCAAACGCTTGGGATGTTCAGGACTGTCCCTCTGGTGCAAGTCTTCTGCAGCTCTTCCACTTAGGAAGATACCCCGTGCTTTTCAGTGCCGGGATGGCAGACAGCAGCTGGCTTTGGTGTGTTTGTTGCCCTGAACGATGTTTTCCTTAAGAAGCACTGCTTACCTTAGAGACACTGGTTTGGCTCACAGGGCTTTTTGTTCTTTCTCCCCCTTCACTAGCAATGGCATCGCAATTATTCAAAAACTTCTTACTGAAAACTTCTTACTTCCCCTAGTACATGATTTGGGGAAACAAAAAAGCATGCTAGTGCTTTCAAGTTCGTTTTGTGTAAGATTTTTATGATGTGCCATATGCTGGATACAGCGATAACAGTAATCCAGTTAGCCTATATAGCCAAATTGAAGAGTTTGTTTGGGGTTATAGAAGCTTTCGCTGGCATTAAGCAGTCTCTGCTTTGATCCCGTTGTTTATTATTGTGCTCTAAAGAGTTTCAACAAAAGGCACAAATGAAGGTCTGCAGATGCATTCCTGAGATGTGCAATGGAAATGAAGATATGCCAAGAACTTCCTGAGAGAAGAACTGCAGAACTGAAAATACATTTAATCTGGAATAGATACACATTGCAGTTTTATTTGGGACCCGAAAAGACTGCTATTTTAGATCTCAGATTGCAAAAACCACAGAAGAATACATGCAGCTCTCTGCCAGAACATGATTGCAGCTTCTTTGGGAGACAATTATTGGCACTAAATACAGCTCACTGTGAATAGCAAGAAAGGAACTGATCTTCCTTGGCACCAGAATACTCCAGCATATGAATGCCTCTGAATTAGAAATGCAAGGTATATTTTAGTGCAGGGGCCCTGCACCCTGCTGGACTACATTTCTTGGGCTTAAAAAAAAAATCTTCTAAAGCTTCTTTCCCGTTCACATTGTTAAAGGAAATGACTGAAGACAATACAATAAACATTCAGTCATGCAGCAAAGAAATATCTGGACTGAGAGCGAAATTCATTGTTGCCTGGGTCAAGGGTAAGCACAGATGAGTTAACAGAGCCTGCAGTTAAAAACTGAATGGCAAAAAAGAGCCATAGTTTAGCTTTAATCTGTCTACATAAATTTGGTTACCTCTTTGCAACCAGTATCTGCACTGTTGATACATTCAGTGTGAGCACACTGTATGTGTGTTTTCTAACAGTGTTGGTGCTTTCTCTAACGGTGTCGGTGCTGTCTATGGGCACAGCCCATCATGTTATGTAGCCCTTAGTACCTGAGGTATATGGCATAGCACAGCAGAAAACCAACCTGGTGCTTTGCACCTCTCCTCCCGCCAGGCACTGGCGTGTGGATCCTCACCACATTCCACGCATCCCTTGGATGTGGATCCTCACCACATTCCATCCCTTGCAGCCTCACCTGATGCCCAGAGCGTGGCCCTGGGTCTGTGACTGCTTCCCAGGAGCACCAGCCCCAAAAGCAGCTCCGTGGGCCCCAGCTGTGCCCCGTGGGAACCCGAGTGGAGCCGCAGCTGGAGTGCCGAGATGGCAGGTTTGCATGTGAGGCTGCTGCTCCTCTGGAAAGCTGCAGCTGAGAAGACACCTGCCATGGCAAGCACCCCTGACGTCTCTCCTCCCCCAGCTGCCTGGGCGCTCCTGTAGAGGCTTCCCAAGCTCTCCTCCTTCCTTCCTTGCTTCTTCCCACTCCCCATTGCCCTTGGTGCTCACTGCACCCCTCACACTCCCTCTGGCATCCCCTGAGCATCCCAAGAGCCACGTGTGAACTGGGCCCTTCCCCGAGGCACCCTGAAGCACCTTCCCTGCCTTGAGCTGGAGCATTTTGCCTGGACAAGGATGTAAGGAGCAAAGTTGTAGCTCCATGGGGATGTCAGTACACGTGAAACTGTTCCAGGAGCCAGGGAACACAATCTGAACCTCTCTTTTTCTTATCTGATGATGTAATTATTCTGCAGGAATAACTACAAGATCAAACGTACTGACTGACTCTTGTGTCATAGGAATAGGATCCAGGTTTCTGATGTGAGTTGCAATACAGACCCTTTTGGAAATATGCACCACCTAACTTTTCTCTCTCATACGCCATTTCCTTTCTGCAAGAAATAACACTAAATCTTTTTGCATCTTTCTGAAAGGATTTCTTAGCAAATGTGCGCCTGGAAAAATCAAAAGCTTTTCTGGCTGTAACTGCCATACAATTAATAATTAATAAGCAGTAAGATCATCTGCTTTTTTGCTTGCTTTCTTTTATTTTTTTTTTACCTGTTCTTTTTCTTAAAAAGAAGGGGGGAAAACAGATTTCTGTTAAGACACGGATGACACCTTTAAGCAATGGTGCATGATAAATTAAGAAACTGGGTGGAGTGCTTCCTTCCTGTAATCCGTTTGTAATCAGTGAGAAGTTAAGAGACAAATAGGATGTCTTACATAACGTCTGAAAAACAACCTTTTTACAGTTAAAAAAAAAAAAAAGAAAGAAAGAAAGAAAGAGGGTCTCCCACCTCCCAGGTGGGCCTAATGCTGAGTCCTCGTTAAAAAAAAAAAAAAAAGAAAGAAAGAGGGTCTCCCATCTCCCAGGTGGGCCTAATGCTGAGTCCTCTTAAAGGCCTGGATGAGGATCTCCCTGTCTTGGCAGGTAGAATTGCTGGTGCTGGCCAGCTTTCACCTTTTATTTTCTGCTCTTGTTGAGTAGGCAGGCTTGTTTCTTGCACAGTTACTGTTGAGGGTAGAAGTAAATGTGTCTTTGAAGGATTTTTGGTGGCAGTCAAGACTTGACAGCCTCTTGCATGGGTGAATATATTTTCCCAGCAGTTGTGTGATGCAAGAAGGACAGAGGGAAAAATAAACAACAAAAAATTACAAAAACCTATAGTGATCCCATCACCCTGTATGAGATAGCCATAGCTTCGTGTTTAAGCACCCGCTTCTCTAGAGCTGATGGCTGCTCTGAGGCACCTACTCGGCATATTCCAATTTGTCACATCCTACATCTGGGCAACAAAACCAAAAAAATCCACTTTCCAGATAGGCACAAAACAAAACTGAAATATTTTGGTTGTTATAAACAAAAGGCAAAAAAAAATCCAATCATTAAAAAGCTATTATTTTTAGCTACAGAAAAACACTTTGCTTCTGTTAGACAAATGTATTGACCTTTGCAGGAGCTGGCCGTTTTCCTGCCTGTTTTGTCTAAGGGGTAGAAAGCATGGTTACAAGGAACTAGGAAGCTGGGCAGCTTGAAGAAAGGCTTTCCCACTTACTCATCCTTCATTTGGGGTTGGACCAGATGATCTTTAAACGTCCCTTCCAACCCAAACCATTCTGTGATTTATCCATGATCTTGGTTAATAAGGGAACAAGCAGACAGGAAGCATTGGTTTCCTGCCAGTCTACCCACCAGTCACTAAAGCGTCTGGGTGGGCTGAGTTCTGGCAGAAAACAAGCCTTGCTTGTGGCTAAGGTAAGAAAACAACTTTGATGACCAGCAGCAGAAGTTTTGCTGGAACCTATATGACCCTAGTAACACAGTTTTTGACCAAAGCCTTGCCCCTACTGATTTCAGTTCCCAGGCGTTTCAAGGCATGCTCCCAGAAATTGAGACCCAAGAATATGCATACTTTGGGAAAACTTTGGTTGAAGTGGTCTTACTTGCAGCTCCTAAGAACTATGGGGCAGAGGACCAAGACAGAGTTCAGTTCTGGGGCAACACTCAATTGCTTCAGCCATAAGAATGCAGAGGGACTACCAGACCACTGCCTCCTGCAGAACCATAGAGACTTCTCTCTTGAGCTGACCTGCTCTTTGGGAGGGCTTCAGAGAAAGGGATGTGTGGCCATGTCAGCAGAGAGCATCGTGTCTGTCTAAACCTCAGGGCCCAGCTCAAGCAGGTGCTTGGAGAATGGCAACAAGTGAGTACATTTTCCTCTAAACCAAGTCACCTGAGCTTCTGATCACTCTGCTTGTCTATGTTTAGGAAAAAGTTCCCTCTGCAAATGCAGTAACCTGACGGGCTACAGTCTGGATCCTCCCTCCTTCCAACCCTTCTCCCACTGAAATAACACTTAAAGTACTCAGTCCTGAGGCCAGTCCTTAGGCTGAAATTTAAATATATCTTTAACAAAGACATATGACAAACAGAATTGGACTTTATATAACTGATGGGAAAATACCTCCAGTAATTAAATACAAAGTAAGAAATTCTGATCCCTGCTCTATTTCTTTTCTGCCTATTAAATGGCTTATTTACACTGCCTCAGAAAAGAAAGGGAGACCCACTTCTGTGGGGATCATACCCTTAAACAGAAATACTGGTAAGGGGAAGTCACTTTTAAAGTTTGACTGAGTATGGGGATTATCAAACTGAAATCTGCCTAGTAGGGGTTAGTCAGACCAGCAGCCAGAAAACATGCAGTATTCTAAACGATTTCAAAAGCAGTTATTAGTTTTCTCGAAGCTGAGTCAATTCAAGCTAAAGCTCTAGCCACTGTGCACTCTGCAGGTGGTTTTTTTTAGAGTGAGCTTGCGTGCTGCTGCACCTCACTGCAGTCTGCAACGGAGGCAGCGATCAAAACTGCAATGACAGGGTAGTCAAAACCTTAAAACACCTGGCATACTGCGGGTTGGGGATAAAAAGCATTTTCAGTGAATCAAGAAATTAGTATTTTATTTCGAGCTGAAGAAAATTTTATTTTCTGCCCAAATACATCTTTTTATTTGGGATTTCTTTCCTCAAAAAGTCAGTGCTAGATTCACAGGGGCTCTGTGAGGTGGCAGCCACGGACCTGAAGCAGAGCTCTGGTGCTTCACAAAGAAGTGGGCTTTAGTTTCAGCTGCAGGAAACTGAGGCATCACTTGGTTCTTGACCCAAGGATCACTTCCCTCCCAGGAAGCATCACCAGACTGCAGATTTGTTCTACACAGAAAATAGTTCAATATTTTATACAACATAAAACAGGAAAGACAATTTTTGCATCTGGTCTTGCACTTTGATGCATGCCACAGTCCATCTGATGAGCCTGGGTATTCCTGATGTGCAAGCTGTGCCCCCGGCCAACTCCTATTTAAGGGCTCTTCCCCTTTTTCCCTGCTCCCCTGCACATCGCAGAGTATTTGCTTCCCCCTCTGCCATCTGTCCTCACTCTCCCTCTCTTTTTTTCCAGACTTTTTCTCACCCCTTGCTTGCAATAAAGTCTCACTCACCTGTTCCCACTCTCCCTCCACACAGAACAGGAACCCTTACTCAGACTGCAGGAGAAGCACATGCCAGGAGTCTCATTTGGAGAATGCGTCCTGTTTCTCAAAGAAGGCAAGAGACATGCATGAATGTGTTTGGAGGGGGAAGAGATGTTGAGAGCCTCAAAGTCTTGAGACAGTTCAGTTCTGAGGTATAACCAGGACACTCACCTCAATGTAAAAAGTAGAAAGTTTCTCTGGATGTGATAGAACAGATCTAGTTGGAGAGATCCTGATCCCAAACTACGCTGCAGTCCAGTAACTGAAATGTTTCTGTGGGAAATGGAAGGCCTGTCTCAAGCAAAGCAAAGACCCATATCATTGCTACCAAATTAGGCAGCACTCATTTCCTATAATGGAAATTTCCTATGCTGAAATGAAAATATGTCAGTTTGAAAACACTGAAAATAATCCTTTTGGCTTTGAGTTTTTTCCCTTCGTTTTCTCTTGGGCAGAAGTACATGAACCTGCAGTTTTGGGGACGAATAAATATCAGTTGAAAAGTTTTGACCCTATGAAGCTTGTGCTGTTGGACAAAGAAGCAGGTCACATCTCCTTGGGCAAGGAAAAACTGTTTGGCAGGTTTTCTTTCTCACCATACCACCCCTTCATGGGCCTAGGACATCTAGATACTGAAGCTAACTTTAGAAGTAATTGACCAAGATTGTCCGCTTATTCCATGGAGAGTTAAGAGGAGTGTCTTCTTTCTGGAGAGCTCCACAGGTGGTGGTTAACTTTAGAAGTAATTGACCAAGATTGTCCACTTATTCCATGGAGAGTTAAGAGGAGTGTTTTCTTTCTGGAGAGCTCCACAGATGGTGGCGTGTTAGCACTGAAATGGGCAATTAGTCATAGCTGAGGTCTGGAGTTTCATCAGATGTGTAATGGCACCATAGCACAGCCATCTCAGTAGCATGGGAATAAACGAGTTTTGCTACCTGGTTAATGACCGCCAAAGTAATGTATTCTGTTTGTTTTTGTCACTGTTGACATCACAACTCAATTCTGAGGTCTGGACATGGGTGGGTGTTAGGGAGTTGGAAATATCAGGTTGACTGTGAGGTGGCAATCTCTTCTTTCTTTTCACTGGTTGCCTGCCTTCCCTCCATCCCTCTGCAAAGCTCACCTTGTTGTGGGATACTTCATATCATGGTGATCTTGACTGCCTAGAATGGACCAAGTGCCTGAGTCCTGGAGACCAGGCAGAAGTCTTCCAGAACACTATTCTCCTTTCTTACATCTTACAGGATGGACAGCACCAGACCTTCTTTCCTCCCCTTTGTTTTCCTTGCCCTCCTTTCACAATCCTGGGACGAAGTCTTCCAGAACACTATTCTCCTTTCTTTCCTATGTGCTATGATACAGGATGGACAGCACCAGACCTTCTTTCCTCCCCTTTGTTTTCCTTGCCCTCCTTTCACAATCCTGGGACTCATTCTCTCAGCTTCCCCTGCTACTACCACCTTCCCTTACTTCCCCAGCTCTCTCATCTCCTTCTTTCTGTACAGATTTACCTTTCCATTGTCTCACTCCCAAAGCACAGGACTTCTTTCTTGAGGTTGCCCGCCCTCCATGACCTTGTTCACACTCCCATATCACTGTGCTTACAGACCCCTCCACCACCACCACCAGCTGTGCAAGGTCTCTTTGCCTCCCGATGCACCTCAAGCTGAGATGAAGAACCCTTTAGGAAGAATGGAATGACAGCTTGCACTCTTGCTTGTTTTCATGTCACAGCTAACATTGTGCCATGCCCTCCAGTGGTTAGGCCTTCCTCTGTTCATTGCCAGAGCTGAGTCCCTCAGAGGGACCCAAAGCTGTCCTCCAATTGTGCGTTATCCCAGCTCCTTCTCAGCTGCAGAAAAGCTAGTGTTGCTTCTCTGGAAATAACATTGCTGTTAATAAATAATCACATCTAGCCTTAGTGAAGCTCCCAAAGACCATTTACTTTTTCTCTGGTTTTGTGCAAAGGGTTGGTATGTCTTGAGTCTGAGGCACCCTCAGGGTGCAAATCAGATCCCTGTCTGCATCTGTTTCCTCCAGGCACCAAGACCCAGAGCCATATTCAGGTTACCCCGAAGGTAGGTGCAGATTCACCCTAAAGGAAGATCTCTGCACTGAAGGTATACTGAGGAGCTTTCTAACATCAGTTTAAAAAAAAAAAAAAAAAAAAAAAAAAAAAAAAAAAAAAAAAAAAAAAAAAAAAAAAAAAAGGTCTAAAATATTGCCAGTGTAGTTTATAATGTCTTTCACAAAAGTCATGTCCCTGTCCCCCAGAAAAATAAATTCAAAGTGCAGATTCTTACCCACAGAGGTGGGAACCCAAATACTCAAGAAGCTAACTATGGACTTAGAAAAGGCTAGAACTTCAACCAAAGGAAAGTGATGTACAAAAATTCACAGCATTGCTTAGAATCATACTGAAAGACATGGTCAGTCTTCAGAGTGATGGTCTCTTAGCACCTAATTGCTTTCTGAGGAAATTTTAACATAGCCAAATGAGTCCCATCAAATTGATTACCTTGTAGTAGTAGTAGTAATAAGAACAATAATAATAAATTAAATATTTTTTTTTTCATTATATTATGTTATGATACACCATCGTATATTGTACAGCAGCACTAATTACTGCTTATACTTGTTATAATATAATACTCCAGGAGTGCCAAATTCCATATTTTTTTACCAAAGGTGAATGCTGATTTTTTTTTTTTTGTTCTGAAAATTTCTTAGCCAGTTTTAGGAGGCAAAGGTTCTTTTAAAATCATAGTGAATAAAAGTTGTAAAATTTTAAGTATTTATAGCATGAAGGATCAAAAAGTAGAAAAAAGCTTTATTTCTAACCTACTGTATTTGAACTGAAAGAAGATTGTTAACAGCCTGGGAAGCAAACCAAATGTCAGTAAGTTTAAGGAGGTCTGATTCGATAGTTTTTGCATGCTTTGAGGTTGCGTGACTGAAACTCCTTCCTGTTTACCTGTAGGCTCATGGTGAGAAGTGGGTCTGGCAGCTGACAAAACCTGACAGTTGATTCAGTTTTTGTATGTGAAAGTGAGAGGAATCTAGGCAAGAAGAACTTGAGACTCTGTCCTACAATCATGCTTAATATAAACTTCCCTATGCTTCTGCATATAAAACAATATAATATAATAATATAGTAGCTGTAGCTTGAGGAATCACACAATTTTTTTGGACACCATTCAAAGAAAAGCAACTAAGCACCTGCTTACACTGAGGATCCTGAGTATTCCCATTATTTTGATGGTAGACTCTGAAAGGATGAACATCGAGTGCAGATCACACTCCTCATTATCTCAGGAGCATCCCTCAGGAGGCATTACTGATCAAAGTAATCCCTGGGGAGTCAATGGAAGGACTTAACTTCAAGAGAAAAATGATTTTACTTGTCATTTTTAAAAAATATTGATTGCATGAGAATTTATGCAAGCATGCATATATAGCAAAAGGAACTCTTACTTGGCTATTAAAACTTCCAGATAAAGAACCTTGTAAAGATCTGTTTCTCTCCATTGCCTATATTTAAGAGTGCCTTGACTGACTATCTCTGATGTAGACAACCACAGTGCAAACCCCAGAGCTAGGTGAGATACCCAACCTCTGCCTCAGACAAGCCAAACATGAGGTCTCCCCACAGGGTCAGAAGCTCTGCAGGCTGTGGACATAGCGAACAGATCTGCTCTCATCCAGGGGAGGGAGGAAGCACCCTGTGATGATGTTTGCCTGCCCAGAGGAACGTGAACACTGTCCAGCAGGGGCCCAGCACTGCTCTCCGCACAAGGCAGGGTGGCTGTGAGCTGGGGAAGGAGGTTCCTAGCCACCCTTGGTGCAGTAATCCAGAATACTGGCCCAGGCAGGGGAAGACCCTTCGGTCTGGAGAGGTTTAGACTCCCTAGTCCCACTTTCTGGGATAATCCCCTAAGCACGTGGCTGGGATGGATACCCTTTCCGGTCCTTTTAGTGAAGCTGGACAACTCTGCTGAGAGGAAACCAAGGTCTGAATGACCAGGTCTTGTAAGTAGTAATAATCTAAGAAGAAACTTATTTCTGAAATCCACTATCCACTGAGAGCAGGACAGCTCTGAGCTTTGGTGCTTGTTACTTAAGTCATTTATGTAGTTCATACAATGCATCTCCCATGGAAAAGTTTGTGGAGCACAGGCTCATTGACACGTCCAGTCCTGCTTTGTCAGCTCAGCTTTGCTGAGAACACTGGATTAAATTCCTATCTCTTCTAGCTTCTGTGGACTTTTGACATTTTTTATGCTCAAAACACAGATTTAGTTCTTCTTAAAGAGAAGATTAAACCCAAACCATCATAGCTGAGTGCTTGAGCTATGAAAATGTTTTATAACAGTGCATGTTGGTGGCATTTCTATTCTCTCTTCCTCTACCAACATCCTAAATGCAGGGAGTGACTCTTCCCTCCCCCATAAGGTTTTTAAAATAAAACACACACATGCCTTGGTGAAGAGACTTCAAAGCTGTGGAAAGGATATATACGCATATATGTCCAGGGCTTGTTTTCTAAATCATAAAAAATGGAGAAGAATGAAAAACCCAGGTCTGCGTTTTCCTACAGAATTGTGGGAAGTGTTTTCTACCACAACCTGCTGTTTTGGTTGGGAGGAATCCACTTGTGGGTGCCAATCCCCTCTGCACCTGCACGCAGAGAGCCCAGGTGCCACCTGGGGTTCAACGTGGAGATGCCTGCTCCTCAAAGGCAGCCTGTCCTCTTGCCTGTGCTCCTGTGTGGAACTTGACTCTACTAGCTTTCAGGCTAATGGTTTTATATGGTGCTTGGGCTCAGAAAAGCCTTTCAGTTGAATGGGTACATCCAGCCAAAGGAAACAGGCTTTTAGTGGGGTTTTATGCGTAGAGGACCTAACTCCTGATGTTCCAGCATGCCTGACTTTCACCTAGAGACCCTCTGTGCATAAAAGTATCATAAACATAGGTACATCAGATGCCTGTCCAGACTGCAATGGATGCTACTCCTTTAAACAACTTATTTTTTCTTCCTCTGTTGGGCCCTGCAACATGCTGAGAATATTGCTCTAAGCCTCTTCTAAAAATGAGAGTTAGGTGCTCAAGGCATTACTTAGTCATTTCTACACTTCATCATAGAAACTTCACTCAACAGTAAAATGCACTTGGTCACAGTTACATAGAAGACACTGCAAATTCTCTCTTTCATGGAGGTGATCAGGGTCATCTCCTGCATATTCTCAGTGTGAAATAGCACACACTAAGTACCAAACTGCAGCGGAAAGGTAAGATGGATTTTTTACTGTACTTGAAAAAGCGGAGACAATTAGAAGCAAGGAAGGAGTTAATCGTTGCAAAGTACACGGTCATTTCCTGAGCCCTGTCTGTTGGATGATTACAAACTTTCAACTATTTCTAATTCTCCTCTGTCATTTAAGAGGCTTTCAAGGTGCACTGTACATCCCAGATCAGGTAAGGAGTACAGCTTTTCACTTCTTAATTGTTTATTCAAAATTGTTTATCAGTGGAGTCAGACTTAGCCAAGACTGATTTGTTCTCCCTCTTATTATTTACATCTGAAGGGAGAACAAAGTTCATTGCAATCAAAGAAGTACATGTGTGTGTCTGTGCCAGATGACTGTAAGGTGTAGAAATAAAGGAAGAATAGTACGGGTTAAAAACAGAGCAATGTTAATGAAGAAGTTATATGTAGTCAGAAGTCAGAATTATTACAACAAATACTGCAGTAAAAAAGAAAGAACTCTTACCGCTGGATTTAAGGAGTTCACTCTGCACAAGCCACTATCAAAATAAGAGGTTATCAGTGTATAGTTTGCTTTAGTAAGGAGAGTAGTAAAAATCATAGTGTGTCTTCGATGGTATTTTTAAAAGGAGGAAGAATGAGCTTATGCATATCGGGACAGATAGTTTTCGACCAGTTTTATTTGTAAATCTGGACTTGATATCTATCTTTAGCTATTGCAGAGTCACATATTGTAGTCATCCTGAGACTGTTCCTGAGGTTTGCAGCAATGAAACATACGCACAGAAGTGACTGTGGAACCATATCATAAACTGATATAATTTCATTGGGGTCTTTTGATGCATAAAAACTGAACTCAGACAGACAGGCACCAGAAGGAAGTCTCGTAACACAGTGCACTCTTGCATACTGCCTTTGTTTTCTCTTAATAGACAGGGAGAGAGACTATTTGCGTGAAGGTTTTTTTAATAGTTCAGAAACGAGCATAAAATAGACATCTGTAGGGCAGTTATTGTAATAATGTGCTGTCACCAGGTCGCCCTACAGAAAGTGAAATTGTTTGTGCTGTGAAGATCCCTGGGTGAAGTCATACACTGGAGATTTGGATTTTTGGCATTTGATATTTTTTCAGTCTTTGCTTTTAATCATTTTCAATATTTGCACATTGGCTCCTTGACTGTGCTCAGCGTTTCGTATAAATACTCTCTGGATTTTATACATAGCTGTCGGGAGAATCTAGCTAGGGTTTTCAAAAGCATCCATTTGATTCCAACATGTAAATCCCTTCAATGTTTGAATTTTATTCCTAAATCATCTCCACCTTACTTATGAGATTGTTACTACGGCAACACTTGGACCGCTGTAATGAGTTTCACCCCTAAAAGATTCTGTGAGCCACAGAAGTTTTGTCACTGTCACCTACAGGTGGGGAACACAGATGAATCCTAGTTGATGCCAGACTCACACCCTGGCTTTTGCAGTTCCCCAGTGCAGGTGATCTGATAAAAATCCCAGGTCTTCCCTCGCAAACAGCTGTAGATCAATTTAGACATAGCCAGCAAGCATGTCACCATTCTGCTAGGGAGTCACAATTCTGCTAGGGAATCATAGAATTGTCTAGGTTGGAAGGGACCTTTAAGATCATCTAGTCCAACCATCAACCTAACTCTGATTAAAAAAAAAAAAAACAAAATTAAACCATGTCACTACATTTTGTGCAAGTACTTTTTCCTTGGGAGATCGCTCTCAGCCAACATCAAAACCTAAACTGGTTTGACAGTACGTGCCTAGATGTGCATTTTGATCCTTTGTGAACAGTTGGGGTAAACAGCAGAGCTCCACAGCAGCTAACAAACCAAAGATAATGACTGCCACTATTATGATTTACTGTATATTAAAAAAAAATTTTAAAAGGGCCAAACCAAAATCCTCCACTGTGGTTAGTGGAGCATATAAGAAACTGTGGTTTCGCCTAAATGTGAAGAAGCAGCAACAATTCTGCAGCCAAAGAAAAGCCTATACCCTTTCAGATGACGATGGAAGTCAAAGGGCTTTCTCAATGGGTCTCCTTTAGTTCAAAGCCGCGCACTCGGAATCGAGCCGACAATCTTTAAATAGCTTCCCTGGGAATTGTTTCAAGTTTCTGTAACAGCAAGTTTTTTGTCTCTGCATTTTATGAAGCAGCCAAAACCACAAATTGATCCAAGTGATCGGAAGATGGCATGGGTAGAAGCATTTGCATCAGCCTTAGTTTTCTCAGTTGGAGTATTGATGCTCAGCAATTTGCTGTTCCTTATAGCTCTGTATGGCCCTAGCTGCTAAATACTTGCATCCTCTGCTACAGCTTGCTGGGGCTGAGGTGTGCCTACCCACCCTGCAGTCTCATTTCCCCGTTTCTGCATGGGCACAGCTCAAGAGAAAGTACTCAGCAGCTTTGTGGGGGAAGAGCAAACTGAGCCCAGGCCACCCTTGCTTCTGCCTTCAGTTTTTGGTGTCCCTGCAGGTACATTTATTGAAAATGTGTATTCACCTTCTGTCTTTCAGGGTGGTTTCGGGTTCAGCTTAGACGTATCTGCCTATGCAGACAATTTTGCTCTCACCAATGACTGTAATTGCAGAAATGGCCAGCTGAGGTGATTTGAAATGTTTGCCCTCAGTGCTCTCTTTCAGCATGAGTATCTTTGGTGGAGGAAAAGGGTGTGCTCCTCAGCTCTCTGTCAGAGCGTGGCGTGCGTTATATGTAGCAGCATAATAGGATGGAAAAAAATCAAACCCTAGAAAGACCATTCCTTGTATGGTAAATGTGGTCTCCCCCAGTAACTGCTGCGTTCTAGTTGAGTGGCCAGAGGGGAGAAACCAAGCAGCCCACAATCTGGCCTCAAGAAGTTATCCTGTGGTGGCCTCCCTCGGTCCTGCTCAGAAATGAAGAGAAAGCGAGACTATTTCTCGACGTGTTTAGAAGCCGTGGTGGGGTTTTGAACATTCATTGCTGCCTAACAGCTTTACTTCATATTTGCATAGTTTCCAGATACAAAGTTGTTTTGAAGCAGAAGTCCAGGAGGCTTCACAACTGACAACTAACATTTGCAAAGCTTTCAAACGGACAGAAGGACACTTTTTGTATCAGGCATGTTTATTGACACTTTTCTCATGGGTTTCACAGTGTGCAAAATGAGCTTGAAAATGGAGTTCTCCTCTGAAAAATTACAGAGATGGGAGCATTTGGCCCTTGACTACTGCCTTAAAAGTTCTTGGATGAAATGAGCTCATTTTATAAGTAAATGTCTTTGGGACTGTTGTTTGGGCTTGTTTTCTCTTACTGTCAACTCCCGAATGCGAAGGTCAAGTTGGTGTTCCTCCTGGGCTTACTATTTATATGCAGGAAACCTAAGAGGGACTCTTAGCCTGAGAGTTAGGGTTGTTATTTTAAAATAGATTTGAAATGAGTAATATAATCCAAATTTTGTCTAAATTTAGGTGCTAATCAATGAGAAATATCCCACCAGGTTAATTTTCTGCATCCTTTGAATCTGCTAATGTCAGTTTGATCTGGTCTCTTTTCACACATTTTTGATCGGAAGCCTTCCACCCTTGCTGAAATTTTCCACTGGTAGTCTTATATTTCAGTATTGAGTATTTAACTAAAGCTAAATACTCAGGCAGAGGAAGAGAGAGAGGGAACTGTACCAGCTTCATGCAAAAGCTCAATTTTTTTTAACTGCTGGATCTTAGTTCTCATCAATATAGTAACCGAGACATTGTGCCTTTTTGCACACAGACTGGTGCGGGTCCAAGAGTTGTACAGGCTGGGGCAAGGCATCTAAAAGCTTGTTCATCAAGAGCTGAAGGTTTTTGTCACATTTTCACCCTACTGCACGAGGAATTCAGGCTCAGTAGCTTATGAATTGAAAATAATTTTACCCTCGCATCCTCGCTCTCACGGCTACTGATTGAGTCTTGAAATAACAACAGAAACTACGCACTGGTACAGTCATGATGAAGCAGCCAGGCCTACTTATAACCAAATAGACTGCACCTGATTCAGATCTGCAAAAATAAGACGGGAAAATATCAAGTCAACAAAACGCATGTGTTCTTTTACCTTCTCTTCATCTTCAGATGTGGATATTATGCATTTTTAGTAAACCTACACAGGTACGTATTACAGCTGGTAAACTGTGTTTTAAAGTTATAAAAGGCAGTGTTATCAGTAGTTGTCAGTGTTTGGCGTTATCTTTAGATGTGCTTCTTTTGATTTTTATTTTTTTTTTATAACAACTGATCCTTAAAAGGTTTTTCTTTGGTCCTTTCTGCAGCTCTTACTCATAGAGGAAATCTGATCTGCTACAGCACGGAAACATCAGTGGTGACCACAGCGAGACAAATTCCTTAGGGAGCTGCCTGTAAGTCTGATCAACATTTAAGATGAAAAGTTTTGCATTTTTCCTAGCAGGATGTTACATGCAGAGCTTAGCTGTATGAGGCAATTGCTGAGGCAAAAAGGGAATATTCAGGAACACAAGCCTCTGCTTTGAGTAGGTGAGTAAGCACAAAGAAAGGAATCATCTTGTAAAGACTTTTTCTTTCTTTCTTTCTTTCCTTCCCTCCCCCCATAAAGCTCTTAAGAATATGAGTGATGAGCGGTCTTTGAGACTCTCTAAATCATGCCCGATTGAAATCCTGTTCTCTCAGGATCCTGGGTACACTGAGTAGATCCCAGTTCTGGGCTACAATGGTTCAGCAGCTGAAGGCTGGGATAATAAACCTTCCATACTTTTATTACTTCATCTTGTGAGAGTCAGGCAGTGCAGGGATCAAAGGGAAATCCTCCTAGAGCACAGGGGGTGGTGGGAGGTAGGGCAGGAAGCCGTGTATAAGCAGGAACAGAAATGGGGAAAGAGAGAAAAACAAAAGAGAAGAGGAAATATGGTAGTATGAAACTGAGGTAGATGAAGACAGAGGGTGGTGTCTGGACAGCGGTTAAGGGAAGGAAGATAGATTTTGGGTTACGTGCTACAGATTACATTAGTGGGTTGTAGAGGACAGCAAGGCGTGATCCTTTCAGCTCTTTTCCTCAAGGACTCGGGAGAAAAAACCTGAAATATCCCGGTCTCAGTAATCTAACAGTAGTCTTCAGGGTAAAGTATGTTTGTCTGCACCCTCTAGCGGTCCAGACAGAAAATACTGTTTCACCCAGCTAATTTTACACTACGTCTGTTTGCTGGCACCTGTCATGGTCTGGTCTTTACCTTATCTGACACATCTGTGCCAACAACTGTTCTTAGCTTCTGAAATACCTTTTGGAATGATCTTTGGTCTATGATAACTCTTAAACTGCACAAGATGGTTGCGTGGGGGTCAGAGTTGCTTGAGGGAAGGAATCAAAACTGTGCCAGAATTGTAACAGCCCAAGGAATTGACTTTCATGGCCTGAGGCCAGGTTCTGACAGCATTCAGTTTACTAATATTGACATACCCTTTATGTAGTAAGAGCTCCCTTGTGCATTTGACTATGGTATAGCCCTCAGTCACCTAAGAGTAAATATTAAAGAATATTTTGGCATAAAAAATCGATCAACAAACCATTCAGAGGGATACTCTTGCCTGTCTCCCTGATCTACTTTCTGCTGAAGGACACATGCTAACTGAGAGGTAGGAATGTGGGAAAATGCAAAGTAGCCTTGTGATTTTGGTGACTGAGTGATGTCCTCGGAAATGAGATTCTGTCACCTATTCCACCTGAAAGTTTTGTGTGATGCCTCTCCATAAGAAATAGATACATGAGAAATGTCTGAAATGGACGTGGGTGGAACTTCAAAACCTCAGCTCCAAGTGGGGACAATTCTCATACGGCTTCTGACTACTAGGGAATTATGCCCTAGTAGTTGCTTCTCATAAAACGATAGCAGTATTTACAATAGTAGTACTTAAGGACAAGTACAGAGCAGATATCCTAGTTGCAATTGTAGAGCAATTGGATTTTGACAGGACTGAGAGAGCTGGCCTAGTGCCAGTAGGGAGTGTGCTTAAAGCACATCAGTAAGACGGGGTTTCTTCTTTAGAAATACAAGTGCTTTCTTTTCAAACACAGTGAAGGAGGAGGAAATAGTCTAACTCCTCCTCTAGAGCACTCTTCTAGGAGAAAGAGCATGCACGTTCAACACTCTCTTTGGAAAGTATTTAAAGATTTATCCACTTCCTTCCTTGCTAGCTAGCTAGCTATCCTTGCCAGATACCACAGTCTGGGCTGATTTGCACCTGTCCAGTTGAAGCTGGAAGAGCAAGCGGTGGTCATTGGTCAAAAAAAGGAGCAGATGCCTGAAATATCATACATCTAGAAGGCAAAATACCTGATCCAAAATCTCATCTTCAAGGATGCTCTTTTGCATTAAGTAGTCACTGGATAGCCTCAAAGGCCAATCTAAAGAGTAGAGACCAGGCCATCTCCACTCCTTTACAGATGACTACCCCTGTCACTAGGCTAGAGAATCTCTTGCTCTTCTGCATGGTGTTTTCCTCTTTCCCTGAGCTGTCATATCTATAATTTTTTATTGTGCATCTTTGATGTGAAATATGGGCAGTACCCAGCAGCTTTGTGGTTAAAACAATCTTCTGCTCAGATAATAAGTTCCATGGTCAGACTTGGAAGGCAACTTGAGGCATCTATTTCCTGACCTTAACCACTACTCTATCATTTAGACGGGGAAAGGAAGTGTTTCTCTTCTATCAGCCATCTAAAAAGATTGTAGCAGATCATATTCAGTTCCCAGAAAGAAAAGGCAACAGGGAATCTTCATATAAGGAAATTTCACAGAGAGGTTGAAGGCTCAGGTCTCCCAGCAGTGTTCCTGTGTGAGAGAGGATGTTCTGTCAGACTCACTAATATTTTTTTGCAAGTTTTCATGTTTCCGAGACTCATCCATAGTCTCCTCTGGTTGACCTACGTACATAGCATGTAAAGAGTGCTGACTTCCCACCTCATCATTTTGCTGAATCTTTCAGATCCCATTCTGAGACACCTAAGTCTTCATCAGTGCTTTAATCCTTTCACCTATGTGATGCTCATCTTACAGAGCCTGAAGTCCTGTTTCAGTTCTGGCTTCACACCAACTCTGAGTTCCTCATTTTCAAGTGCTTATTAAAAGACACCTGGGTCTAACTTTCAGAATTATTGAGTGCTCACAGATCCAGATCCAGTCAATAGAAATGTGGCTTTGAAACAGTAACATTTTATGTAATGCCAAAAGCTTTAGGTAGACACATAAACCTGTCCTAGGCAACTCAGGGCCTCCATTCCCCACTTTTCTGTTTGTAATATGGGGTTAAATAATCTTCATACTAGAGGAAAGCTGCAAAGAAAAAAATTGGTGGATCTTTTTGAAGTACTTTGATGCTACAACACTGGATGCCACAAAAATGCCCACAAATAAATTATTTATTTGGTATTGAGGACAAGAGTTTGAATAGTGCAGTGTACACAGGGCATGGTATCACTCATTGCGCAATGATGAGAAAAAAGTCTAAAGCTTTCTGATGGGGTATTTTGCCTTTGGAAAATTGCTGGGGGGGCATTGGTTCCAACAAAGATCAAAGGTAAATGGGCAGGCTTAAACTTGTCCATTTTCCAGCCAGCTGACTTGTGAAGTTTCTTGGCAGCTGGCTCTCTTCAGCCTATTGACTTCCAGCTTTTCACTAGTAGGAATATTAAACTCCAATCCCCAACATAGGTGATTTGGAGATAACATCAACAAGCTCTCCAGTGACTCTGTGGGCAGTAGAAAACACTAGCATATTTTCTTTCTAAAATTCTGTGATATGTGGTGGATTACTATATAACGAAGATTGTCATTATTGCCATTACACTTGTCTACAACCTTCTCCTGTGTTGTTATGGCCATGATGCCCAGAAAACCATACACAGTTGCAGAAATCAGGGAAAGGAACTAAAAAACATTAGGTGGAATTATAAATGTCTGAAACCCAGGCTTCCATCCAATTGGCCAAATTTTTTTATGCAATGCACAGAAACTTAGTTAATCTTGGGACCTACACCCTTTATCAAATTCAGCAAGAATTAACCAAAACATGCGGATTTTTTGAAGGAGGGGGGGCAAATACAGTCCTGTGAATTTAAACCAAAGATCCTTTTCGAACAGCAGCTGGGCTCAGTAGTTTTTTGAGTTTTTCTTTATATTCTTACTTCTAAATTAATGATAAAGTGAACAAGTGGAAGTATTTGATGCCTGCTCTGGCTTACAGTGACCCAGGAGCCCCACGTCCCCTCCTAGACTCTCCGACATTACATCCTTCTCCTACAGATGAGGCCCATCCACACACCTCATTTGTCAGGTAGGAAGGTATACTGAAAACCAGAGTCTTTCACAATTAAGCCCAAGCAGCCTACACTTTTTCTGTGAACAGTATTTATTGACTGGCTCATAGGGAGCATTTCCTGACCTGGCATATCAGGCACATTATCCCCACGGTTGTCCAAAGAGACCTGGCCTTCACCTTCTATTTCTGCAGTCCTGTGCTGCTGTGCCCTTTTACTTTCTTCTGGGAAGAAGACAAACATCAAAGCCTTCCCTGAAATAGATTTAGTCTGTGCTTTCTATGTCAACTTTAATGCCTCAGTGCTCTCCTCCTCCGGAGGAGAAACGTGCTGTAGAGACTGTCTTGTGGGTGCTTATTTCCTTTTTTGAGATCTGAGCCAAAGCTTAATTCTCTTGATGTGTAGCCATCAAAGGCAGTGAAGATAGACAACTCACAGTGATGCTGGTAAATAAAAATCTTACCGACTATTACGTGCTGTAGTTTTGCTTCATGTACCAAGTGTTAACAGGGATTATATAGAAATAGAAAGTTAAGTTTGCAGCAATTAAACTACTAAATAGCTTTGAAGGTCAAGATGAAATAATTTCAATTTTATCTATTTATTTATTTTACATTAATTTTATATATATTTATTTCACTTCTGAAATTAATCCTAAACCATCCCTAAACTAAGTGCTTTTCCATGACCACTCACACTGGAGAAACCCAGTGCTGTAGATTTTGGCAATGCCCTACGTAGAGACAGTTACAAATGACAGCGCTTCTTCAAACACACATCTGCAAGACACAGTGACTTTAGCATTAGAACTTTTTTTCTATGTGAGGGCTACAGAGATTTTACTGAATTACTAGTGTCAATGATGAAGAATGACAAGAGTTTTTCCCCAGTGGAGAGACAGCCAAATATACTATAATTTTTAAAAAGCCAGCATAGCATTCTTAGATCACAATTATAGAGTATGTTAATGATCTTTGCAAATCAGTTTGTATTTGTCTTTTTGACACTGACAGTCCAGCTATCCTTAGTGGTAAACCCCAAGGAAAAGTACTTCACTGCATTTAATCTGTTTTAATCTGGGTGGATGAGAAACCTGTGCTTGTTCTTTGGCTGAAAGTGCCGACTTCCATTTCTGAATTTCCCATTACAGTTTCCACCAGTTCTGAATGTCCCCACCCCCCAGGAAAAAACACTTAGTTTGGGCCTCTTCTGTGTTGTTTATACACTCTGTTTAAAATGCTATCAAGTCTTTTTTAACTTTTTGTATGCTTAAAAGCAGATTGTTTCAACCGCTACTTCCTTATTTCTCCTCCCTTCCTCTTAACTCTTTTATATACAGTCTCTTAGATACTCGTGCTTTTCTTCTTCATTTACAGTCTATGAATAAGTTGATCTATCCATCTTCCCAATCAACTGGGAGTATGAAGGCCAAGAAAACCTTCAGGTAGCTTCTCATCAGAAAAGCTAGACAGGGTTAAAGAGGTGACAACAGTTTGTTAGGAGTGGCATTCTGTCAGGCTTTTACCACTGAGAATCTCTTCTCATTCATCCTTCTAATAGTGTTTTATTTTGAGAAGCCTACATCACATACTGCATCAGAAGTATCAAGATTGCTTGCTATCTGACACCACACAACACTAAAAGTGACCCGATCACCTGCCACTTTCCTCAAACCCTGTCCTTCACAGTGATGCATCCATATACCCACTGATATGATTCAGTCATGCCAGCAATGACGGGATGTCACAAGAGAGAGCTGAGGTCTCATGATGGAGTGAGGACGTATGGGTAAACTACTCCACGCCTAATTCTGTTAAAGAAGCATTGAGTTGGTCTCCGCTCTGAGGCCAACCTGCCCCACATTGTAACTCCATGAGCCAAGAGTTTGCATGGTGCAACTGGGATACAAAGTCCATGGGTGAGAAAAAAAGAATGTAGTGCTTTGTTCAGTATCTGAGAGGAGAAGACATCCAAACTGCAGATCCTTTTTCAATGTAATTTATATGTTTTATATCAAGTGACTAATAGAAAAACTTACTGCTTAGAGGGAAGTGTAGATTCAAATCTCATGACTCCGAAGAGAGAAATAAATTAATATGTCCCACATACCCATAGAGTGGTATTTGTGGAGAATGTGAACAGTACTGCTGTTGCTGGTTTGGATCCTCCAATTTTTTGTGAGCTAAGACTGATGCAAGCACCTCACTCCAGGAGAAATTTCAGTCGTAATACATGGTTGTAGCTAGAGGTCTCCTTGAAACCCTCAGCAAAGTGTAGAAAGCTGCAGCTTTCTCATGGACCAAGGTGTTTCCTGTTGTCTAGCATGCTGGCTGCTTGGTGTCCTGGTTTTCTGGATCACATTCTGAAATACCTAATTATGAGCCAATGAAGTATGGGACATCTCATCTGGTGCTATGTAGACTCCTGGGCAGGTAGGTGCCTCTGTCTACTTGTGTTTCTACAGCCCAGAGTAGAGGAGGTGTGGAGGGTGGGTGGACTTGCATTCTGTACAAGCTGCCTCTGGTTGCTTTCCTGTGTCTCTGTCTTTTTTTTCTTTTGTGATTGAGCAAAACTAACCACACTCTCTTTTTACACCCAGTTTCTAAAGAAACTCTTTTAACTGGTTTTCAGCTGAACTGTGACTTTCTTGAGCTTGGCTAGTGACAGGAACAAGACATCATATATCCAGTTTGTAATATGAGCTATTTAGATATTTGAGAACCAGAAAATCCTATTGTACCTTGCAGTTTGTGGAGATTTTTCCCTTTAGGATATTATCGCATTATTGTAATTTGGGCAGAAAAAACCCCACTTCCTGAAAGTATTTTCTATTTTGATAATGTATTTGAGAAGTCTCATTATTTGGGTATCCCAGTTTAAGGTACAAGGAAGTGCTCAATTTAGAAAGAAAAATATCTGAACACAGTTTTGACAAATGCAGTCCCTTGAATATGTCTTGAACTGGACATTCAAAAAGAAGGCACAAAAATTCAAGAGCTTTCTGTCATAATTTTTGAATGATTTCATCAAGCTTTGTTTTAAGAAGTCATTGAAAGGTTTGCAGAGGTTATAGCATAAGAGATCTTGATGCTTTGTCTCAGAAAAATCAGTTAATGAACCTTAAGAACAAGTCCACTGATTCTAGTAAATTAATGCTAATTAATTGAATTGATACTTTCTGTAAAACTGGATACAGAACATATCTAACTTCTGGAAGCATTCTAGAAAAGAAGGGAAAATCTTCTAAATAAATGGGTAATGTATTACAGCAACAGTTTTCATCTTAGAGTAAGCATCATCTTAGAGTTTATTGAAGTGCTTCTTCAGTTCAATAAAAGCAGGTGCTATGCCAGCAATTTCAAAAGCTGCTTGTTCTCCTTTTAACACTTGGGAGCATTTACAAAGCAAGACACTAATATTTCTTAACCCATCATCAGCGAGGTAGCTGAGCAGTGCCAAAAAAAAAAAAAAAAAAAAAAAAAAATTAAACCAGATTAGGAAAAAGAATTTTTAAAAACATTTAGCAAATGT